>NW_015506632.1:10164-21548 GCF_001515645.1 Sinocyclocheilus grahami
CAGTCCTTAATACAGGTTTAGCTGATTTCAGTTTCTGCCTGTAGGTCGGTATAAGATGAACCAAACAGTGATCAGAGAGCCCCAAAGCTGCTCGTGGAACAGAGTGATATGCATCCTTTATTGTGGTGTAACAGTGATCCAGTATATTACTCTCTGGTGGGACATGCTCTCTGTATTTTGGCAGTTCACGGGAGAGATTTGCTTTATTAAAGTCCCTGAGAATGATTAAAACAGAGTCCGGGTGTTGTTGCTCTGTCACGATCCGCTCTGAACAGCTGGAAGCCCGGCAGATGTAGCGCATTGTCCGGTATGGCTTCATTCAGTCAGGTTTCATATAATTATATAATAATATATAATTGTAATATTTTATTTAGATTTTCTTTTTGCACAAAAGTGGGTTTAAATATTCTCATCAAAATAATGTTGCAAAAAAATAATACAATTTTCTTTAAGTAAAATGTGTGTCTTTTGGTTTTGGGGTAAATATGAGCTGGTTTATGTGTCGGTTATGGATATTAACGGATCATTACTCGTCTGGTGTTTGTTTGCGCTGCTGTATGGCGGGTTTAGAGGGAGTTTGTGCTGTCAAGAGTGAGAAGTAAATGTGAGTACAACAGTGCGTTTAATCACACAGAAATTAAGCATAATTACAGAGAATAGAGGCTAATTATGAAGCATGTAATTACTGTGATTGTTCCAGACGTCAGGCTGTGACTCTCTCTCTCTGCAGATGGAGGATACCATCGCTCGCATGCAGGACGAGAAGAGCGGGATTCCCATCCGCACCGTCAAGAGCTTCCTCTCCAAGATCCCCAGTGTGTTCTCAGGTGACCTGTGCATTTATGTTTTTTTTCAGACTACTTATTTATTTATTTATTAATTATAATATGCTCCAGACATAAAAAAAATGTTTCCAGACATTTTATGTTTATATATATATTTAATTTTTGGAAGAAATATGACATTTTATCACACACACACACTTATTTAATATGACCCAGACATTTGCGTTTTGTTTTTATTATTTATTTATTTATTATGATATGCTCCGGACATTTATATTTTTTTCAGACAGTATGTATATATATATATATATATATATATATATATATATATATATTAGGGCTCTCAGTCGATTACAATTTTTAATCGAATTAATTACATGATGTTTTGGTTAATTAATCTAATTAATCGCAAAATAAATTTGACTGAAAATACCCAAAAAAGATTATTTAAAGATATGTTTGTGTTAAATGAGAAAGTATCAAGTAGACATTACAAATTGTAGCTTTAGAAATATTTTATTTGATTCAACAAAAAAATGTATTACACATAAACATTTAGGCTACAACGGCCTAACAAACTATGGAACATAAAAGAAGATAATTTGAGAAACATCACAGTATTTTTTGTTCATACAATGAAAGTCATTGGTAACCAAAACAGCTTTATTACCAACAGTCTTCAAAATACCAAAGTCCCTGTAGTCTTTGAAAATACCTTCTTTTATGTTCCACAAAAGAAAGGTTTGAAACGACATGAGGGACGTGAGATTAAATGATGACAGAATAAAAAATTTTGGGGGGGTGAAGTTGGTGAACTATCCCTTTAATGTTTTTATTATTATTATTAATTAAATGATACTCTAAATAAGAAACTAAATCTGCTAGCAGGTGGCGGTGAATGTAATTCATTCGATTCGTTCAAATGGCTGATTCATTCAGGAATTAAGTAAATGGCTCTCTTTATGAATGGGACTTTGAATCATTGATTCACATGATTCATTCAAAATGCGGATTCATTCAGAAACTAAACACCGCTTGGAGACCCGCAACAGTTCTGCTGTGGCTTTAACACATGCAGGGGCATTTTATATATATATATATATATATATATATATTATTTTGGGAATATTACACACACGCACACACACACACACACTCTTTTATTTATATATACTGTATTTGTTTGCTTATTATTTGTTTGTTATAATACGACCTGGACTTATTTATTTATTTATAATATGACCTGGGCATTTACTCTTTTTTTACATTTTTATTAATTAATATTTTATTGTATATTTTTGTGCTCGGTGTGATCCACTTTTAGTCTCTAGATTATTGGGGTTGGCAGTTATATTATGTAAATGAATAAATATTGATTTCTTAATATAAATATGTGTGTATGTGTATATGTAAATATAATTCAGCGAATACTTTACAAACTAAAATTTTATTTTTTATTTTTATTTGTTTGGTTTGTTGGACACAAACTCCCCTAACAGTCAAAGTAATATTATAAGGCGTATGTATTCTGAAGTGTTTCTGTGATATGAAGCTGCTCGAGCTGCGGCTCATGAGAAACTCGTCAGGTTGAATCTTTGATGCTTCGTGAATAAATGAGGCTCTCGGAGGCTTTCTGACAGTGACACAAACCTTTTTATAGTCCTTAAGACACCGGTAGCAGAGGCGTGCTGAGAGACTCACATGCTAGCGCTAATGAGGAAACCATCAGCCAGTCAAACATCCCAGAATATCCCGAGGACAAACAGAGCAGAGCCTTCAAACAGCGGCGGTGCGGCTTTGAAGAGAGGTCAGCGCTGGACATTGTTAGCATGAGCACAGAGAGATCTCCAAACATCTGCTGCCATTTACATTCAGCCTTCAGAGAGCAGAGAGTCCTCTAAAAATATTGCACTGAATAGATGAAAAATCACGCTCTTCAAACCGTCATCTGGATCTTTATTGTAATGGTTTCAGATGAATTAGTCAAAACACTCTGATAGGAGCATCTTCTCCGGCTTTCAAAAACTGATCTGTTTATCTGTTTTAATTATAACTAGGCTGTATATAATCATAACCCAGCTGTTTTGGGTTACTGCTAGGATGTTGCTAGGGTGCTCTGGGTGGTTGCTAGGATGTTGCTAGGCAGTTCTGGGTGGTTGCTGCTAGGGTGTTCTGGGTGGTTGTTAGAATATTGCTCTGGTTGTGAGGACATTATTAGGGTGTTCTGGTTGCTAGGCTGTTCTGGGTGGTTGCTAGGATGTTGCAAGGGTGTTCTGGTTGTTAGGACATTACTAGGAGGTTCTGGTGGCTAGTATATTGCTAGGGTGTTCTGGGTTATTGCTAGGATGTTGCTAGGCAGTTCTGGGTGGTTGCTAGGGTGTTCTGGATGGTAGCTAGGATGTTGCTAGGGTGTTCTGGTTGTTAAGACATTACTAGGGTGTTCTGGTTGCTAGGATGTTTCTAGGCAGTTCTGGGTGGTTGCTAGGGTGTTGCTAGGGTGTTCTGGGTGGTTGTTAGAATGTTGCTCTGGTTGTTAGGACATTATTAGGGTGTTCTGGTAGCTAGGATGTTGCTAGGCTGTTTTGGGTGGTTGCTAGGGTGTTCTGGTTTTTAGGACATTAGTAGGGTGTTCTGGTTGCTAGAATGTTGCTAGGGTGTTCTGGGTTATTGACAGGATGTTGCTGGGCAGCTCTAGGTGGTTGCTAGGATGTTTCTAGGCAGTTCTGGGTGGTTGCTAGGGTGTTCTGGGTGGTTGTTAGAATGTTGCTCTGGTTGTTAGGACATTATTAGGGTGTTCTGGTAGCTAGGATGTTGCTAGGCTGTTTTGGGTGGTTGCTAGGGTGTTCTGGTTTTTAGGACATTAATAGGGTGTTCTGGTTGCTAGAATGTTGCTAGGGTGTTCTGGGTTATTGACAGGATGTTGCTGGGCAGCTCTAGGTGGTTGCTAGGATGTTGCTAGGGTGTTCTGGTTATTAGGACATTACTAGGGTGTTCTGGTTGCTGGGATGTTGCCAGGCAGTTCTGGGGGGTTGCTAGGGTGTCATGGGGGTTGCTAAGATGTTGCTAGGGTGTTCTGGTTGTTAGGACATTACTAGGGTGTTCTGGTTGCTAGGGTGTTCCTAGGCTCTTCTGGGTGGTCACTAGGGTGTTGTTAGGCTGTTCTGGGTTGTTGCTAGGGCGTTGTGGGTGGTTGCTAGGATGTTGCTAGGCTGTTGTGGGTGGTTGCTAGGATGTTGCTAGGCTGTTGCTGGAGAAACACTGTTTTAAATTAGCTTTTTCTGACTCCATCGGCTGATATTTGTTCTTGTTTTAATCATAAGCTCACTTCATTTTGATCAGTTTCTGTTTTGCGCTGATCCCATAGTGTCGTTGCGAACCGCAGCAAACACTGACTGACTGAAGTCTCAGTCGCTCACAGGCTGTTATTTCATTAATGTATTAATTAGAGCCCACAGATCTGATGCATCATGGGAGAACAGCGCTACGGTTATGATGATGATGATGATGGGAATGCAAACCCCCCTGTTCTGGGTTGTTGCTAGGGCGTTGGGGGGGGTTGCTAGGATGTTGCTAGGCTGTTGTGGGTGGTTGCTAGGATGTTGCTAGGCTGTTGCTGGAGAAACACTGTTTTAAATTAGCTTTTTCTGACTCCATCGGCAGATATTTGTTCTTGTTTTAATCATAAGCTCACTTCATTTTGATCAGTTTCTGTTTTGCGCTGATCCCATAGTGTCGTTGCGAACCGCAGCAAACACTGACTGACTGAAGTCTCAGTCGCTCACAGGCTGTTATTTCATTAATGTATTAATTAGAGCCCACAGATCTGATGCATCATGGGAGAACAGCGCTACGGTTATGATGATGATGATGATGGGAATGCAAACCCCCAGAAAGTGGAGTCTGAGAGATAAGAAAGAGTTCAGATCCTCCTCTGCCTGTTACGCAATCAAGAGTCTTACATAAACATCTTCAGTTAACGACATCTGAAACACAGAAACACAGAAACCTCAGACGCTACACTTTAAACGCACACAAACTCTCTCTCTTGGTAGTCCATCGTATCCGATCATGACCTTCCTCCTCATTTGCGGTGTATCCTTTGATGACTATAGAGCCCTATCCTTGATCCGCAAATTTGATTACAAGATGGGCAAATAAAGTCAGAATTTGTAGGGACATGGCTGTGTGTCTCCTTAGTCTTTTTTGTTGTTTCCTTTTATTTCTCTCTGATTCCAGCTGCACTATTCCTGCTTGACAGAGCTGCTTCCAGGTGGTGCGATTTGCTGCTAATTCTTCCAGGCATGAGGGATTCATTTGGCACTTTCTTAACGATGTTTTAAGTTGGTCTTTATATCACTTTTTTGGACCCCCTGAGGAACGGTGACCCTGATGGACTTTACTAGGGTGTTCTGGTTGCTAGTATGTTACTAGGTTGTTCTGGTTTGCTAGGATGTTGCTAGGCCATTCTGGGTGGTTGCTAGGATGTTGCTAGGCAGTTCTGTGTGGTTGCTAGGCTGTTCTGGATGGTTGCTAGGATGTTGCTAGGCTGTTCTGGATGGTTGCTAGGATGTTGCTAGACTGTTGTGGGTGGTTGCTAGGATGTTGCTAGACTGTTGTGGGTGGTTGCTAGGGTGTTGCTAGGCTGTTCTGGGTGGTCACTAGTGGTGCTCAGTGATTGTGGCTCCCATACCTTTACAGTTTGTTGTGGCAAGCACTTCAAAATGGGGTACACGGTCATAGCATGTAATCCCCAAAATTCGCTGCAAACACCCTATATGGAAATGCTCCAGCAACCTTAGGTGGCGGCTATATATAACCCAGGCTTCACAACTGTAAAGAAGAGTGGTGATGCAAACAGCTTTATAGATGGTAACTTTAGTAAGCAATTGAAGGTGCTTATTTGAAAGACCTTACGTCGAAATCTGCAAAAGTCTACAGAGGCTTGCTTTATCCTATTTTCAATTTCGTCATCGAGATTGCAGTCCTCTGATACAATGCTGCCCAGATACCTAAAGGATGACACTATTGTAAGTGGTTGTTTTTCTATGGTAATATGGTTGCAGAAAACCATATTTTCCTGCAATATGGAAAATATATATTGCAAATATCCAGCCACGCAGTGACTGGCCCTAACAGCTTCTTTATGCTGTACAAACTGTATTATCTATCACCCTACACCTAACCCTACCCCTTACAGAAAACTACTGGCAATTTTTTAATTTCATAAAACACCATTTTGTATATTTTTTTTAAGCATTTTGTTTTACGGGAACACAGGAAGTGTCCTCATAAACCATGTTTACGTTGTAGTACCCATGTCATTATACACATTTGTGTCCTCATAAACCATATATACCAGCACACACACACACACACACACACGGCCGCAGGAGCAGCGTTATGTTTTGCTGTCAACGCAGGAATCAATCAGATCTCATCTCAATGTGACATCGCCCTGAACGATGGTGAAATGGGTGATGCTTTGTGTCCAAACACACACAGCTGGCGTCTGATCTCACTCAATCCTCTGAAAATCCACAAAAGAACAACAAAGACACAGGATAATTAGCAGAAATGAGAAACGAGGGAGTGTGAGAGAATGAGGGAGAGATGAGCGTGGGGAGAGATGGGTAGAGAAGTAGGGCGAGTGTTTGAGCGAGCGAGATCCATATGGACCCGCGGCACTCAGACAGACAAAGTGATAATTAAAAGAGTATAAATTTAGCTGCTGGTAACAGCTGGTGTGTGTGTGTGTTTGTGTGAGTGTGTGTGTGTGTTTGTGTGAGTGTGTGTGTGTGTGTGTGTGTGTGTGTGTGTGTGTGTGTGTGAGAGTGTGTGTGTGTGTGTGTGTGAGAGAGAGAGAGAGAAACACAAACACACTGCAGGTTTAAAGGCCAGAAACAAACACAACTACACAATTATAAAACGTTTGGTCGTTCTGTATGTACTCAACATGTGTGACCTTCAGACGTCTGTGACTATAAACCAAAAGAGCAAGATAACTTTTGTTTTTATTCATAAAAAGTTTTATTCATAAAAAGGTGCTCTTATTTTCTGCATTTCTCTTCTGCTCTAGTGTGTACTATTCTAGTTTATGCTTCAATTTTGTTATTTTAATATCATTACTGATTACTGATACTGTTTTTGTTAATATTTTAAATTAGATTTTATTTTTGCATTCTCTGCTATTTTATTTTAGTTAGTTATTTTATTTTCATCTATGAATTTGTCATTCCCTGGTAATCAAACCCATGACCTTGGTATTTCATCTAATGTTTATTTTTTATTTTATTTTATTCAAACAACTGTTCCTTAATTCCAAGATGGTTTGGTGAGAAGTGTGTTTTTATTATGACAGGTGGTTATTTATATGCTATTATATTTATGAATATTTTAAATTTGCTTTTATGTTGTATATTTTCATTTCTGAATTTCAGTTTTAGTTTATATGATTTTGGTACTTCCACTTAAACTTATTTTATTTTAGTTATTTTATTTACATTTATGAATTTGGCATTCCCTGGGAATCGAACCCATGACCTTGGTATTTCATCTAATGTTTATTTTATTTGATTATTTATATAATTTTGGACTGTTTGGACTGGAATCGTGTCTGGGTTCAGATCTCGTTCTACTTTGGCGTGATCTGTTCTTCTAGAGCGTGTCCTTCACGGAGGACGGTCACGTGAGCGCTATGAGGACATCCTCTCTGTCTGGAGTCACTGTTTCAATTAAAAACAGGATGCCGTTATTTCTGCTTTGTCCCTAAAGATGCTCTTTCAGACGCAGATGTCTCTCGCAGCCTCTGGGGTTTTCTACAAGCCTCTACAAGACACAAAACCTCACAGAAGTTCCTCTCATTTAACAAGCCCTCGCACCGGCTGCCCCCAAAACCTACTTTTCAGAAACACTGAGTGCTGCTTCTGGAGGTAATGAGGCATCGTTACCTGAATGATTTGTGTCCTGAAACGAACATGAAGGGGAGTTTGTGTGCACAAGGTCAGAGCTTCATCACGTGCTGCTTTACTCCAGAGAATCTGCTGCTGCTATTCAGACCTCAAGTGTGAAACAGTGTGGTTTTATACTGTTATAGTATTTATGAATAATCTGAATTTGCTTTTGTTTTGTATTTTCATGTATTTTTATTTTAGTCTTTTCAGATTAGTTGATTTTAGTATTTCATTTATGCATTTGGCATTCTTAGGGTATCAAACCCATGACCTTGGGTCCAATTGACCCCAGTATTTCTTCCAATATTTTTATTTTATTTTATTTTATATTTTATTTTATTTTACATTCCCTGGGAATCAAACCCACGACCTTGGGTTTGACTAACCCCAATATTTCATCCAATATGTTTTATTTTATTTGAAATAAAACATTACCCATGACCTTGAGTTTGATTGACCAAGTTTAAATATTTCATCCAATTAAAAAAAAATAAAATCTGACTGTCTCTCGTCAACTTCCAGATATTATGTGTGTAAAAATTGCAAATAGTGCAAATCTCAACATTCATCTTCAGATTTTTCAAGTTTCAATGATTCAAAATCCGTCCCTCAGATTCAGATCTACTCACTCTTGAGTTCTGCAACAGTAACACCAGGACGATGAGTTCAGTTTCCAGGGAATATAACCTGAATTTAACCAGTCAGTGAGTGCCTTCTTCTGTTTTTCAGGGTCTGATATTGTCCAGTGGATGCAGAAAAACCTGAACATTGAAGACCAAGGTACAGTAACATTTGAGATCATATTATCTAGTGTCTATCCTGAAATCACACTCGCAAACTCACGAGAGCCTACAGACAGAGAAGAGAGCCGCGTATCTCTCCTGTCGAATCAGCTGGTGTTGCCGCAAACCCGTTTACCGCGGTAAACTCGTTAGGTAGCTGGCAAATCGTTCAGACCATTTGTCGTTATTCAATTATTCGGCGGTAAATAAACGGCTTGAGGAGGAAATCAAATGCTGGCATTTACA
This sequence comes from Sinocyclocheilus grahami, assembly GCF_001515645.1. NCBI lineage: Eukaryota > Metazoa > Chordata > Actinopteri > Cypriniformes > Cyprinidae > Sinocyclocheilus > Sinocyclocheilus grahami. The sequence continues at coordinate 18,928 of NW_015506632.1, forward strand.
TGCACTGAGCTTCATTGATTTCAGCTTGATTTGTTTTGAGCCCAGCGTGACCTTTTACTTTCAAACAGACGCGTTCTAACGGGACGTTCTCAGAACGTTGTGCCAAGGTTTTCTCAAATGTCCATCCAGTAACATTAATAGAACATTTGTTCAGTGTTATCTAGGACACATTATCAAGATGTTATGTGATTTGTGTTATTTGAGACAATGCTTGTTATGTAATTTTATTGTGATATTGTGAAGCACTTTGGGCAACCTGGTGTTGCATTAAATTGTGCTAAACAAACAAAACAAAGATGTTAGCACAAAAATGTTATTAATACATTGTTCATGGAACGATTGACATTCAGCTTTTTTTTTTACATTAATGCTAGTTTTGGAATGTTCAAAGAAAAGTAACATTCTGAAAATCTGATTTGTCAAAAGTAACAAAGCAAAAGTAGTTTGCAAAATGATCAAATGGAACATTCCTGTGATGTTTTCTCTAACATTCAAATAGCCAAAAAAATGTTTTGAACATTCAGAAATAACGTTTTCATAACTTAATACATTTACAAAACTTTCTAAGTAAGGTTATAGTTCACTGAAATGAAAACTAAAGTTACAAAACAATTTTTGTTGCTTGAAATAAAATAAACTTTAACTGAAATAAAATAAATAAATAATAAAATATAAGTAAATAAAATTTAAAAACTTAAACTTGAATTATTTAAACTAGTTGCCAAGGTAACATTTGGCATTTTCACTAATGAACTAATGAAAGTATACAGACATTAATAAAGCAAAAACTAATAAAAATGACAAAACAAACAACAAAATTACTGAAACTTTAATACATACACACACATATATATATATATATATATATATATTAGTGCTGTCAAACAATTAATCACGATTAATCGCATCCAAAATAAGTTTTTGTTTACATAATATATGTGTGTGTACTGTGTATATTTATTATGTATATATAAATACAAACACATGCATGTATATATTTATGAAAAATATGTTATGTTTATATATTAAATATATTTATATATAATATAATAATATACATGTATATACATGTAAATATTTTCAAAATATAAACTGTATGTGTGTATGTTTATATACACGTAATAAATATACACAGCACACACACATATATTATGTAAACAAACTTTTATTTTGAATGCGATTAATCGTTTGACAGCAGTAATATATATATATATAACTAATTCAAAATATTAATAATAAATTGTATCTCAGTGATACTAAAATAACCCTGGTTCTTAGAACATATTTGTATTATCTGTGTGAGCAGTGATGAGTGTGAATGACCAGTACAGTCAACCGAGGAAACATGACGCATATAAATCTCAGCGTTTGTTTTCAGAGCGTTTAGTCCAGCTGTATGTCAGTCAGATTCAGATCCGGCTCCGTTTGCGCTTCATTTGCAGTGCATTATGGGAGCAGTGTGTGTTGGTCTGGCAGCAGGTGTTTCTGTGTCTGTCTCTCTCGAGACCCGAGGACATATTTTGTCTTTCTGTCTCTCCGTGACCTTGTGGAAAATAGATTCGGTGGAACGGCTCAACTGCGCCTCCTAAAGGGTCCGTCACATCTTTAAGAAAGCGTTGAATTACTCTGAACTTTCAGAAGAGACTCCAGTAGAAAATAACATACAAGAAACTGGATCAGTGCTTCTCAACCACCCAGAGGCTTTAAATGATTTCAAATGAGACCAAATAAGCATTCAAATAAGCTAAAACAACTAAAATATTTATTATAAATATACTTTTTATTCATTATATGTAATAATTATTAAATAAAAATATATAAAAAAACTATGTTTCTTTTAAAGGACCAGGATTCTTCTCACAGTCTTGGAAAACTGGGATATATTAGAAAGCCTCGTTTTAAAAGGGATTCCTAGACCTGGAAAAGTCACGGAAGTGAATCAAATCATAAAACGCCATTGACATTTTTATAATGAATATGCATTTTTCTAGTTATGCCAAGCTTTCATCAGGTAGAAATTGTGAGTAAAAATATTTTTCAAATCCTTTTCCAACTGGAAATGTAAATGCATTAGTTAAAAATAACAGAATCCAGCTCTTAAAACTTTTGAAATACAGAAATACCCTTTTAAATAATAAAAATATTTTTAAAGCAACATCAGAGCTTTCAGGCATTGAATAATGTCAAAAATGGGCTTGGAGTCAAAAAGGTTGAGAAGCGCTGATCTAGAGTCTGATGGAAAGGGAATGTGTTCATATGTTAAGGAATTATTCATCTAAACATTTTAATTTTGTCATCGTTCACACAGCCTGTGATTTCAAACCCTTCTGACGTTGTTCTGTGGACGACGAGGAGATGCTGAGCATCTTTGTGAAGTCGTATGTAATGATGTAAACAATGCGTGAACTGTCCGTTTAGTTTCATTGCATTATTTAGCTGAGCTGCATTATTTACTCAGAGTTCATTTATGGCTCTGAAATATGAAACGACTCCAGACGGAGACGAGATGAGAGTATTGCAACTTCTGCAATCAAAGGACAACAAGCATCTCATCTGAAACATCTCAAGAGCTCCAGTTATATGTGAGTGTGTGTGTGTGTGTGTGTGTGTGTGTGTGTGTG
>NW_015506632.1:21570-22817 GCF_001515645.1 Sinocyclocheilus grahami
ATATTCTGATTCATATTCAGATTTATGATGCCATATTCTGATTCATATTCAGATTTATGATGCCATATTCTGATTCATATTCAGATTTATGATGCCATATTCTGATTCATATTCAGATTTATGATGCCATATTCTGATTGTATTCAGATTTATGCCATTTATATTCTGATTCATATTCAGATTTATGATGCCATATTCTGATTCATATTCATGACATCATTCATATTCTGATTCATATTCAGATTCTGATTCATGATGTCATTAATATTCTGATTCATATTCAGATTTATGATGCCATTCATTTTCTGATATTCATATTCAGATACATATTCTTCATTTTATTATTCATATTTATGATTTCATTCATATTCTTATACATATTCATTGTTTTGTTCATTTTTAATACAAATTCATGATTTCATTTTTCATATGATTCATATTTGCATACATATTCATATTCATATTTGTGATTTCATTATTGATATTTATGGATTCATTCATGTTTTACACATTAATATACACTATAGGTATTCTGATGTTACATATTTCTATTCATGCTGTCAATCATATTCCAATACATATTCAAAAAGTAAATCATGTTCTAATTCATATTCAAATTCATGATATTCACATTCATATTCCTGATTTTAGTATTCATATTCAGGATTTCACTGTTCATATTCTAATACATATTAATATTCATGGTGTCATTAATATTTAGACACATATTCATGATTTTATTCTTTGTTTTCATGATTTTATTGATATTCACTGTATGGTCAGCTTTAATGAGTAGGTTTGAGGTCAAATCATAATTCTACACACAGTGAGATTCTAGAGGATTCTGAAATGAAACATTCATCATGTGTCTGTGATGTTAATTTGGCCACATCGTTTTCCTGTGTAGTGAATGTAATTTATATGTGTGTCTGTGTGAGATCTGAAATAAACATTGATCCGTCATTGACTGCTGTGTTCCTGTTGATCACAGACTCCGTACTTCTGGCCGTCAAACTGCTGGGAACCAGAAAACACTGACTATGGTAAGAGTGTGTGTGTGAGAGTGTGTGAGTGTCTGTTAGTGTGTGTGTGATTGTTAGTGTGAGTGTGTGAGAGTGTGTGAGTGTGAGTGTGTGAGTGTGTGTGTGTGTGAATGTGAGTGTGAGTGTGGGAGTGTGTGTGTGAGTGTTAGTGTGTGTGTGTGTGTGTGTGTGGGAGTGTGTGAGTGTGTGTGTGTGTGTGTGTGT
>NW_015506632.1:23289-24758 GCF_001515645.1 Sinocyclocheilus grahami
GTGTGTGTGTGTGTGGCCTGTATTTGTGTTTTATCCTCCTCTGATGTTCTTGAGCGCTGGTGTCCTGAAACACGAGAAAGTGTCGGACCAGATCAGGCCAATCGATCAACAAACTGTACATGATGTTCATCAGAGTCCTCAGTGACACACTCCAGCTCTAATTAGACCTGTCCATTGATTATAATATCCATCATTTTAAATATATGATATGATAATTCATTAATCAAATGAAAAGCTCCCAAATGAAGCTAATTCAAAGAGATGATCTTATAAAGATGAGTAAAGCATTAGATGGAAACATGTCTTCCCTGCGCTGACTGCAGAAGTCTTGTTTTAATTTGATTAAAATTAATTATAATTAAATTAATATTTTAATATTAAATGTTAAATTATAATTGAATACAATTTATTTAATATTAAAATAATTAAATTAAATAAATCAGATAATTAAAACAATTAAATTATATCACTTCAGAAGGTTTTTAAAAATTTATAAATTTTTCTATCTTTTTCAGATCTAAAAATCACAATTTCAGAATTGCATTTTTAAGTATTTTTTACTCACAAACAGCAATTTCTCAGCTATTTTTACCCAATAAAATATTTTAGAGCATGACATAACTTCATATTCATTATAAAAATTTCCATGACTTTTTAAGATTTTATTAATTTGCATAACTTTTCCAGGTCTAGAGATTAAACTTTTACAATTCCCTCATATATCCATATTTTCCACGACTGAGAATCCTGATTCATAAATAAAAATCATTAAATCATTAAAATAAGAAATACAAGCTTAGTTTACATGTTATTTTAGTTGTTTTTTTCTTATTTTAATGCTTGTTTTCATCATCTTGGTTTGGAAGTGTGCTGATGCCCTCTAGTGGGCCCCGGGCCCCTGGACGAGAACCACTGCATTGTTATGTGTCTGAATGTGTGTGTCTGTGAATACTGTAAAGCTCAGTCGAATCTGAATCTCATATGAAGCTGTTGAAATATCAGATCCAAAGCATCTTCAGGTTTACACTGCAGACGTATGCAGACAACGACTGCTGATACTGAATTCTGAAACCGTCTCTCTCTCTCTCTCTCTCTCTCTCTGTCTGTCTGCAGCGGTTTACCTCTGTAAACGAACCATGCAGAATAAAGCTCGTCTGGAGTTGGCTGATTATGAAGCTGTGAGTGTCTCTCTTTTCTGTTTGATCTGGATTAATGAAGATCTCATTCTGTACAGGATTTATCAACTGAAGTGTGTTTGATGAAGTCCGATGTAAGGATTGTATTTGCTGACTCTGTGTGTGTGTTTTCTGCAGGAGAGTTTGGCGAGACTACAGAGAGCTTTTGCACGGAAATGGGAGTTTATATTTATGCAAGCAGAAGCACAAGCGAAGTGAGTGATCAGATCTCAGATCAGACGCTCGAGTCTACATCAGTGTGTGTGTGTGTGTGTGTGTGTGTGTGTGTGTGTG
>NW_015506632.1:25947-28025 GCF_001515645.1 Sinocyclocheilus grahami
CACACACACACACACACACACACACACTCACTCACTCACTCACTCTCGCTCTCTGTAGGCGCGTGTCAACAGCTCGCGTGTGTGTCGCGGCGTCGGGCAGGAACTTAACAGGAGCTCAACAGGAGCTTGACCTTGACAGACTGAGAGACCATCCTCCTCATCATCCTCCTCCTCATCCTCAGCGCGAGGTCCAGTTCAGCGCGCGTGAAGCTCAGCTGGCATTTCCTGGTAAGAGTTTAGCTTCATTCCCTCCTGTCAAATTCAAAACAGATTATCGTGCCACTTTTCCGGTTTACTGTGACGCAACAAGGTCATTTTGAGCCGACGAGGAACTGGGTATCCGACTAATCTTGTTTTACAACAGAAAGAGCTGAGGAAAAGTTGGCAGAACTTTGGGCTAGCTTGAGTTAGCGCGCTAGGCTAATGCAGCTGTGGCGGTAATGCACCCGAGACAAACATCTAAATGATTTGGTTTCACGCTCAAAAACGCGTTATTCATTCTGTCAGTAACTTACCCTGTTGTGAAAGTGAGTTTGAAGCTGTTTTACAGAGTGTCGTTTGTGGTTTTAGCAGTGACATGGCACGGTTAGAGCATTGTGGCTAAGCTAACGTCTCTTGTGGAGGTTTAGTACCTCTTTTTCTCGTTATCTCATTAGTATACTCTGGGGATTGTCTAAACGGAGTGTGTTGTCAACGGAAATGCACACACACACACACACACACACACACACTCTCAGGTGTGTCTGTCTGATTTACAAACTCTGGCTCCACAGGGACGAGTATTGTGGGGTTAAAATGGCAGTTTATGAATATTCATAAACTGTGTGTGTGTGTGTGTGTGTGTGTGTGTGTGTGTGTGTGTGTGTGCGTGTTGCAGCCTGGCTGTGTGAACACGACTGAAGCCGACATAAAGAAATCCTCCCGGATGAAGCAGCCACACAAAACACGGAAGGTGAACACACACACACACACACACACACACATTTACGGTATATATACGTCTCATGTTCCTGCCAGAAACAAATCTTGGGGCCGTTCACACATGTCTAAAAACGCAAGATGCTGCGTTCAAGATAAAAAGCGCAGAACAGAATGCCTCCTCCGACATGATTCCATCTAATAAAACAAAAGTTTACTACTGTAAACAAAAGTTTGCAATGCTTGCCCCGCCTCCAGTGTCTTCTGATTGGTCCACTGTTCTGGAACTGACATTAATGACATTAAAATTCTTTTAACTCAACACTGCTTCTTAAAAACACTCCGCTCATGTGTGCGACGCTGCAAAAGACGCAAGACATGAGCGCAACCGTCATACACGTCTGTCTTCACTGTAAAAAAAATTCACCACAGCTCCCAGTTTTTTACCATAAAATATACGGTAGCAACATTTTAGGGTTTACGGATTTAACTTACATTTACAATTAAAAACCGTATTTCTACATTTTTGTATGCTATATATATGTGTCATATATATATATATATAGAAGGTGCACAGAGTCATTCACACAAACACCAAACACCATCATGGTGACACACATGAAACTGAAATATGCAATAAACTTTAATTTAACAACATTAGATGTAACATACAACCCTAATAAACATAACATAAGAAAAAAACTAAGACATTATTTAAAAGAAAAAACATAAAATTTTAAATGCAATGCAGGGAATTCTGGGAACATCAATTTACGTTTTTTCACTGTAAATTATACATTCTTTTTCTCTTCCAAAAATGGTAAATTACATTAAATGTCTATTACAGTTTTTCACCGTATATAACAGGGGAACTTACCGTTAACCATTTAACAGGTTTTTACTGTAGCATTTTCAGTGTTTTACCGTGTAGTGCATGTTTACGTAGAAAATCAATGGAAAGTAGCACATTGGAACGGAAAAACACGTTCTGTGTGAACGACCCCTTATAATTCCGTATAAAGTGACAGGTCACAGTTACATGACGTTTATTGCAGGTAAATGTAAAAAAGATGATGCCACAGTAATCATAAAGCTCAGTCTGTGTGTGTGTGTGTGTGTGTGTGTGTGTGTGTATCTGTGTGTGTGTGTGTGTGTGTGTG
>NW_015506632.1:28035-30078 GCF_001515645.1 Sinocyclocheilus grahami
GTGTGTGTGTGTGTGTGTGTGTGTGAGAGTGTGTGTGTGTGTGTGTGTGTGTGTGTCCGCAGTCAGTGTACGGTCTACAGAACGACATCCGCAGTCCCAGTCCCACTCACACGGTCACACCGGAGGTCAAAGAGCCCACGGAGGACGAGCTACGCAACCAGGTGACTTAACGAGGACGCTCGTCACAGACACTGTGTTTGAGAAATACATGCACAGCTGCTGTGTTCTGTGTAGCGCACATGCATGCAGTATACGTGTAGCTGTTTTAAATGAATGTAAAATATTAACAACAATAAAATGGCATAAGAATACAGTTTTCAACAAAAAACTAATAATAGAATAAGATCAAAAATCTAAAGAAGACAGACAATGAAAAAATATATAGTAATACATAATAATGAAAAAAGAAGGAAATCAAATCATTTTAATGCTTTTAATGACATTCTCAAAAAAATCAGAACAAAACAAAAGAAGACATACAATAAATAAATAAACAATAATACACGATGTATAAAAATAAAGTAATAAAAAAGCTAAATAATTGATTTAGTAAATTATTTATTAAAGAAATAAAATCATTTTATAGTATATTACTATGTAAACTTGTACAGAAAATGTAAACTTGTACAGAAAATTATATGTTACAGGCATGGAGATAAAAAAATTGCTTAATAATGCTTTTTTTAAATTAATATCTTCTGACACGGCTTCCTCAAATAATCAAGACAAGACATAAAATAAGATACAATTAATGAAAAAACAATTACAAATAATACATAAAAAACTAAATAATTGCTATAGTAAATTATATATCATAAGGCAATAAAATCATTTTAATAATATTTTTATATTTAATCATGTCTGACTTTTTTATAGGGCTCTTTTATAAGGGCTTCTGGGAAGTATATTAAATTAAATAATATATAAACAGAGGACAGATTTAATGAATCTACAATTATGAATATTTAATTTTTATATTGTATTGTTTTTTTTAATACAAAACAGTATTCTTTGGTCGATATTTTCTAAGGTTGAAGTAATTTTTTTATAAGCCAATCCTGTCATGTTCTCCAGAACGCACATGAGAAACTGCACGGAAATATGTTTTGTGTGCATGTAAGTACAACTGCTTCAGTAGGGAATAATGTTTTATATGTAAGGGTTTGCTAAAAGACAGATCGAGAGCGTCTTCCTCTTCCTGTCTGGAGAAAGCAGAGCGATACGACGAGTGACGTATTTATGAGAACACGTTTAGAGTTTTAATACTGACTCAAATTATCCTGTCTTCACGTTAAATCTTTATGACACAGTTTTTATAAGCAGCTCAGGGCTGTACAGTGTGTGCAATCACACACACATATTATATTATATATTAGTTCATGTTTCTCTTTTCCACACCAGTGTTCATTTTTGTCAACGGCATTTTTTTCACTGACAACAACGAGACGATAACGAACTGAAACTCTTTTTGAATGACAAAAACATTGACGTAAATCTATTGACATTTTCGTCAACTAATAAAAACGAGACGAAAATGTTAGGGTGGGACGATTTGGGAAGAGATTAATTCAGAACGAATCTGCTGCATAGTTCGGAGGTTAGATGGGTACATATGAACCGTCGGGACATAAGCTGAAATACACTTGCTGCACGTCGCATAAAACATTCAAAAATGTCAATATTGTGGGAGTAAGAGAAGAGCAGACATATGGATAAATCTGATGACGCAAGAGAGAACTCAATTCTGTCCGGTTTTCTGAGCGCAGACACTGAAGCACACACACAGAAAGCGCCTCTCACAGCGCGCGAGTACTCTCTCGCGTTCGTTTTCTGAGCGAAGACACTGAAGCACACACACAGAAAGCGCCTCTCACAGCGCACGAGTACTCTCTCGCGTTCGTTTTCTGAGCGAAGACACTGAAGCACACACACAGAAAGCGCCTCTCACAGCGCGCGAGTACTCTCTCGCGTTCGTTTTCTGAGCGCAGACACTGAAGCACACACACAGAAAGCGCCTCTCACAGCGCGCGAGTACTCTCTCGC
>NW_015506632.1:30505-41862 GCF_001515645.1 Sinocyclocheilus grahami
CTCGCATTCGTTTTCTGAGCGCAGACACTGAAGCGTACACACAGAAAGCGCCTCTCACAGCGCGCGAGTAGTCGCTCGCATTCGTTTTCTGAGCGAAGACACTGAAGCACACACACAGAAAGCGCCTCTCACAGCGCGCGAGTACTCGCTCGCATTCGTTTTCTGAGCGCAGACACTGAAGCGTACACCCAGAAAGCTCCTCTCACAGCGCGCGAGTAGTCGCTCGCATTCGTTTTCTGAGCGCAGACACTGAAGCGTACACCCAGAAAGCTCCTCTCACAGCGCGCGAGTAGTCGCTCGCATTCGTTTTCTGAGCGCAGACACTGAAGCGTACACCCAGAAAGCTCCTCTCACAGCGCGCGAGTAGTCGCTCGCATTCGTTTTCTGAGCGCAGACACTGAAGCGTACACACACAGAAAGCGCCTCTCACAGCGCGCGAGTACTCTCTCGCATTCGTTTTCTGAGAGCAGACACTGAAGCGTACACACACAGAAAGCGCCTCTCACAGCGCGCGACTACTCTCTCGCGTTCGTTTTCTGAGAGCAGACACTGAAGCGTACACACACAGAAAGTGCCTCTCACCGCGCGCGAGTACTCTCTCGCATTCGTTTTCTGAGAGCAGACACTGAAGCGTACACACACAGAAAGCGCCTCTCACAGCGCGCGACTACTCTCTCGCGTTCGTTTTCTGAGAGCAGACACTGAAGCGTACACACACAGAAAGTGCCTCTCACCGCGCGCGAGTACTCTCTCGCGTTCGTTTTCTGAGCGCAGACACTGAAGCACACACACAGAAAGCGCCTCTCACAGCGCGCGAGTACTTTTTCACGTCGCATGAATGGAGATTTACACACAAATGATGTCGAATTGTCCGTTTTGACAAGTATTCATGTAAACACAGTTGATTCCGTCTTAAGTGAACGTAAACAGCAGGGAGAACGTGCATCAATACATTGCATCCATTGCAGCGGTGCATTCGGTTTTAAAGGGACAGCAGCCTAATTTAGTTGCTATTGAGTCATTGATATTAATCAAGCAACAACAGAAAGACAGAAAATCACGCACTGCTCTTGACTGAAACACTTTAGTAGCCCTAAAGATTCATCTGAATTTTTTTATAGAAATAAATATGTCTGCTTGAAAGAATGAAGAATATGGTAAACAAGTTGCTATAAAGAATGCATAATTAGCCGATATAACCATTGGTATTTCATTAAAAAGAAGACCATGTTCTTGTTCTTTACGAGAAGTGGTTTTATTTAATTTTATCATAAAGGCTTGTTGTGTGTCACCGCAGTTAAATCAGTGTCTATCATGATAAAACCTTAATATCAAACCTATATAATGAGTTTTAGAGAAATGCTTAATAAATGCACTGTAACTAAACCCATTAGATTTCAGCCGACTAAATTTACTGTAGATTAGTCGAATAAAATCTTATGATATTTAGTCGACTAAAACTAGACTAAAACTAAAAACAATTCAGATGACTAAAATATGACTAAAACTAAATCAAAATTTGCTGTCAAAACTAACGCTGTTCCACACCAATCTCTAGAGCGATTCTGGAGCGATTCAGATCATCTCAGACATTAATTTTCAGAGCTGATAGAAGCGTTCCTGTGATTAACAACCAAAGACATCATACTGAGCAACAGTGAGAGTGATGTCCTCAGATCTGTGCTTGTCTTCTCTTCCAGATCCAGCACTGGCAAGCACAGCTAGACAGACACCGGTTAAAAATGTCCAAAGTTGCAGAGAGGTGAGTTCACTTGATCTGAATCTACTCAGTGTACAGGTCTGCAAGATTTTTAATATTTTTGAAAGAGTCTCTTCTGCTCAGCAAGGCTGCATTTATTTGATAAAAAATGCAGTAAAAATTGTGAAATATTATTAGAATGTGAAACAGCTGTTTTCTCTGTGAATCTCTGTTAAACTGTAATGTATTTCTGTGATGCGCAGCTGTATTTTCAGCATCATTACTCCAGTCTTCAGTGTCACATGATCTTCAGAAATCAGTATAATATGCTGATCTGCTGCTCGAGAAACATTTCTGATTATTATCAATGTTGAAAACAGTCGTGCTGCACAATATTTTTGTGAATCTTTTATTTTTCAGGATTCACAGATGAATAGAAAGTCCAAAAGAACAGCATTTATTTGAAATTAAAATCTTTTGTAACATTAGAAATGTCTTTACTGTCACTTTTGATCAATTTAATGTGTCCTTGATTAATAAAATATATTTTTATTATTATTTTTATTATTTTTAAATATTAAAAAATTATAGATATGCATATAATAATAATAATTATTATTTTTATTATTAAAATAACTAATACTTATTATTATATTTTTAAACAATAATAATAATTATGATTATTATTATTCTGCTGTTTATTATTAGTAGTAGTAGCATTAATATTATTGTAAATCTGCATGTGTGCCTGTAGCTTGTTGAGTTTCTCGGAGCAGTATATCGAGTACGATCCGTTCTTCACGACGCCGGAGCCGTCGAACCCCTGGATCTCTGATGATGTCACTTCCTGGGAGCTGGAGGCCAGGTGTGTGTCTCGCGTTCTTCCTTACTTTAGTGATGAACTAGTATTCGTTTCAGTTCAGTGTCATGAACCTTCAGATGAATCACAACACAAGATATAAAGCCCAAACTGAAGTGAAAAATCAAAGCAGGGCAAAAGTTCAAGAAGTCAATGTAAAAAATACACATAAAGCGCTGTGATGAGAGCACGTGTCTCCTCTGCTGCTGTAGACTGACTGTAGATCAGCGTGTGTGACTCTGACAGAAGAATAACTCGTCTCTCGCTCTCCGTCTCGCAGTAAAGAGGCAGGACAGCAGCGGGTGAAGCGCTGGGGGTTCGGCTTCGACGAGGTTCTGAAGGATCCGGTCGGGAGAGAGCAGTTCCTCAAGTTCCTGGAGTCCGAGTTCAGCTCCGAGAACCTGAGGTAAAGACACCAGCCTCCAGCTTCAGAGCACTCTCATGAGAAAACAGGAGGAGGAGGATGATGATGATGAAGAACACGAGTCTACGCTAACCTAACCCTGGAGCTGGATGATAATGTATTTATTTTTTGGAACGATATAAACAATCATGCAGATGAAATTTGCTAACTTTTTAATACAAAGGGTCAAAAATCAAACTTGATTGAGGGCCGTGGGTCAAAAGTAAATGTTGCTTTATATCCAACTATATTATATGTTTAACAATTTAAATAAACTAAACGTAAATGTTGCATTACGTCTGTTATATTGTATTAGAATGTATACAATTTTTACCATTTTTAAATAATTAAATAAAATATAAATGTTGCATTATATCTAATTAAATAAAATAATTATTTCCAACTATATTATAATAAAATGATTACGTTTTTTAACATGTCTAATAATTAAACAAAAGTAAATGTTGTATTATATCCAACTACATTATATTAAAATTGGTTACATTTTTTATATTTTTAAATAATGAAACAAAAATTAATATTGTGTTATATTATATTATTTTTGTAACATTTTAAAACATATTAACAAGTAAATTTGGCATTATTGCCAGCTATATTATAAAATATATAAATTATAATATTATTATTTTTTTAATTTATAATTATTTTTAAAAACATTTTTAAATAATTAATTAACAAAACAAAACAGTGTTTCCAACTATATCATATGAAAATTATTAGATTTTTAAAACATTTTTAAATAATTAAACAAAAACTAAATGTTGCTTTACACCCAATTATACTAAATTCATATGTATAAATTTTTTAAATAATTAAAAATGTAAATCTTTTTTTTTTCACTTGTATTGTTAAATGCAAAAGTATTTTAAAAATATAAAAACAATTTTTTTAAATATATAATAATATATAAAATTATTATTTATAATATATATATATATATATTAAAAAAATTATATATATTATAAAATAATATATAAAAAATATATTTAAAGTGGTGTGTTTTTTCTCTCTGTTGCTGGTCTGGGTGTTTGCTGGTCTCTGGCGGTCTCTGCTGGTCTCTGCTGGTCTCTGCTGGTCTCTGGCGGTCTCTGCTGGTCTCTGGTGGTCTCTGGCGGTCTCTGGTGGTCTCTGGTGGTCTCTGGCGGTCTCTGCTGGTCTCTGGGGGGCTCTGGGGGTCTCTGCTGGCCGCGGTCTCTGCTGGTCTCTGGCGGTCTCTGCTGGTCTCTGGTGGTCTCTGGCGGTCTCTGCTGGTCTCTGGTGGTCTCTGGCGGTCTCTGGTGGTCTCTGGTGGTCTTTGCAGGTTCTGGCTGGCGGTGCAGGAGCTGAAGAAACGTCCGATCCGGGAGGTTCCCAGCAGGGTGCAGGAGATCTGGGACGAGTTTCTGGCCCCTGGGGCTCCGAGTGCCATCAACGTCGACTCCAGGAGCTACGATAAAACCACGCAGAACATCAAGGATCCCGGCCGATACGCTTTCCAAGACGCTCAGGTCTGTGTTTTTCTGTTTTTACCTGACTGCGCTTAAACCACATCATGCTGGTTTCGTCCGGAGGAGAACTGGCCCCCGACTGAGCCTGGTTTCTCCCAAGATTTTTTCTCCGGTGGAGTTTGGGTTCCTTTGGCTTGCTTAGTTGAGGACGCTTGACTGATTGAGCAGACACTGTTGGAAGCAGGGGTGTAATTTTACTTGGTTACTGTACTTAAGTATTATTTTGGGGTATTTGTACTTTATTCAAGTACAATGTAACCCTTGTGTTATGTTCGATTTCTGGGATTTCTGATGCAGCGGGTCAAATTGACATTCAATGCCATTCCCAAAATATCACATTATTAAAAACGAGAAGGAATCAGGTATGAACGGAACAATTTTAATATCAGTATTTGTCTCACATTACAAACAATTGATATCAAAAAGTACGATTTTTTTTTTATGTGTTTAACATTTTTTAACCCCTTAACTGTCACCGTCCCGCTGGCAGAAGTTTACTTCTATATTACTATATTACAGTTAAATTCTTATCTAATCATGACAAACTATATATCGCTGGAAAGGTCTGAGTCTCAAGATTCTGAAAGATTGCATCAAAAAAAAATGTCAATGGAGTTTGAGTGGCACCCGGTGGCTAGTTTTGGTATAACGCCTAAACAAAAGTGTATAAGAACCTCAATTTTTTTATTTCAACTTCAAATTTGGAACACAACTTGTTTAGACATGTTCATGGCCCTAAATGAGAAAAAGTCACAAAATATCAAGAATAAAATCACAGCTTATGGTATTTCGTACAGCTCAGAAATCAAAACATAATACAAGGGTTAAACTGACTACTTCAATACAGTTCTGAAGAAAAAAACTACTTTTTACTCCTTACAATTTTATTTCAACTTAAGTAGTACATTTTTATTTGATCTCATGCACATTGCATATGTTACTGTCGTCTTTACTGTATAGTCTCTGAAGCGTTGTCTCTGGACAGTTGCATTATTTGCATTATTGACAGTGTTTGTGCTTCATCAGGAGCACATCTACAAGCTCATGAAGAGTGACTCCTACAGCCGCTTCATCAGATCCAGCGCCTACCAGGAGATGCTGCAGGCCAAGAAGAAGGTAAAGCCTCAGAAACGACTGGAAACGTCCCTCTGAGCGCCGTCCTCGTCACACACACGTGTCACAGAGATCAGACTCAGTGCCATATCACCGTGTCCTCTTTGTTTTACTTGCTGTCTGCTTTTGCATTATTTCTATTAAAACACCTGGTTTCCCGTCACGTTGTTTCTGGCGAGTCTCTTTTGTTTTGCACGTGTTTCTCTTTCTGTCTGTTGTGTGTGTGTGTGTGTTTTGTTTTGAAGCGATGAGACGAAGTGCTGGCGCTGGTTTTTCTGTGATGTGGTGAGTTTTGTCAGATGCACGTGTGTGTTTTCTGGAATCAGTGTCAGAAATATGCTGGAAGTTACCACAGAAAGCCATTTCAGTCTCTCAGCTGGATTTACTAAATCTAGTGCATTACTAAATACAGAGTGCATGATAAAGATTGTAGGTAGTAATATAATCTGTTACATTGCAAAGTTTAGGTAATATAATCTTTTGGATTACATTTGACCAAAATAATTTTTTCATTGATTTTTTAAACATTTTTTATTATGTAGTATTTATTTAGTATTTTATAGTATAGTATTTTTATATATTTTTAAATTATTATTATTATTTTTTTGTATTTTATAAAAATAAAATATATATTATATATTTTTCTATTTTTTATCTTCTTTTTTTTATAATAAAAAATAAAACACTTGCTAAAAATGATGAAATATTTGTATTAAAATATTAATATTTTATTGCCATTTTGTGAATATGAAGTGATCAATAAAAAAATACGTGAATATTTTAAAATGTACTATAATCTAATTTCACGTACTTAATTATTGTAATCTGATTATGTAATCAGCACAATCTCTCAATGCTGTTGACAGTAATTCAGTTGTACACTACTGCTAGTATTTGGGGAACTACTCAACATAGAGTTGATTTAGAATTCAGCACTTTTTCTACTGGAAGCAGCTTTATGTAAAGTATGAAAGTAAAGCTGTCTTTGATCGATTTATCAGCTCTTTCTCTTTTCTTTCACAGAAAAGCAAGAATCTTTTCTAGGGTCTGAATCACAGGTGAGACTTGCCTCAGCATACTTTGCATTATTTACAATATCAGAACATGGATAACAAACGGAATGATAAACAGCTCTTCATCTTCGCCACAGAGTGTCATTTATAGTGATACAAATATGTGATTAAATGATGACATCAGCTTCTGCTGAAGCTATAAATCTGCTTAGTCAGATGTATTTGTGTATCTCTTTTCATAATACAGATTGTTTTAAAGCAGCTTTACAGAA
Source organism: Sinocyclocheilus grahami (assembly GCF_001515645.1). Taxonomy (NCBI): domain Eukaryota; kingdom Metazoa; phylum Chordata; class Actinopteri; order Cypriniformes; family Cyprinidae; genus Sinocyclocheilus; species Sinocyclocheilus grahami. The sequence continues at coordinate 37,373 of NW_015506632.1, forward strand.
AATCATGATGTTAATGTTTATAATATATCATATAGTATAGTCACATTGATCTGAGTAGAGCCAGACGATAATAGAGTTACATTTATGACGATATAAAGAAGATTTGCTGTATAGTGTGTGTGGCGTTACATGCGGGAACTCTGTGTATCTGGGTAAAGTTGGACAAAAATGTGTTAAAATGCATCAAAATAATGTTGATTGATTCCAGCATTTACTAATACATTATTAAAATCAAGTTGTATCTATTATTTAACGTACCGAAGCTAACACGGACTAATGATAAACAGCTGTATTTATATGAAATAACACTAACAAAGATGAATAAGTACTGTAACAGATATATTGCTCATTGTTAGTTCACGCATTAAATACAGTTAACACATGGAACCTTATTGTAAAATGTTACCAATATCTTTTGAAGAGAGTAACAATGTTTTGGAAGAGAAAAAGGTTACACTTTATTTGAATGTGTCTTTGTTACGGTGTTATTTATGGATAACTGAATAAAAAATAAAAGCTTTTTATCTCACAGAATTGCGAGTTACAAAGTTGCGATTCTGAGTTTTTTTCTCGCAATTGCAAGTTTATATCACGCAATTTTGACTTTATTTCTCAGAATTGCGTGATATAGTTGCAATTCTGAGGAAAAAAGTCAGGACTGTGAGATAAAGTCACAATTACCTTGTTTTTATTTTTTATTCAGTGGCGGAAACGAGCTTCCATAGTTATACATTTAAGTACTGAGTAATATACGTAATATGTACTTATTAAATGGTTAGGGTTAGGATTACTTGCATGTAATTATGCATCATTTCTTATTATAATAATGCATAATTTATATGAAAAAATTAATTTAATATATTATGAACGCCTTAAAAAAATTTGAAGACAGAAAAATTGAGACACACAAAATGGGGAACAAAATTGTACGTTTTTGGTGAGAAAAATGTTTTGTGAAGAAAGAAAATTGAAGTGAGTGAGTGTGTGTGTGTGTGTGTGTGTGAGTGTGAGTGTGTGCAGATGCTGTCAGCGCTGGTTAAACCACGCAAACGTCCCGTCACTCGTCTGTACATGAATGCTGATCATTATAAAGAGCAGCTCCATCTCTGCATGAGCCACACACTTCTAAAGGACTTCAGCTCACAAAGCCATCGAAGATCCTCCTGAAAGCACTCGGCATTCCTCTAGGTTCATTTGCACTTTCTCTCCATCTGAGCTTTTAGACTTATTTTTATATCCCAGAACATGTTTAGTTGTTTTCTGTAGGCTTTGCTTCTGTAAATGTGTACAGATCCTGAGAATCAGCGTGATTTCTGATGATGAGAAACACTTCAGCGCGCACACAATCTCTGCTGTTTGATACAGACATGTGTAAAGGACACTAATCATATTTGGACATCTGTATTTTAAATACGCTAATGTTCATTTAAGATGATGGTTTGGTGGTTTTTGGAGCTCGACCGACACTGATCTGAGATCTGCGCCGCAGTGTTATTTCACTTGAGGTTTATTTCTTCAGAAAACGACTGCGATCCAAAGAAGCTCATCCGGTCTGGTTCTTGCGTTGATGATATAGATTCTGTACAGATACATAAATAAAAGCACTGGAGATTAAAAGTGACTCGGTGAATCATTAAGAACCGTTTGTGTCGTTCTGAACAGCAGAGGGCAGGGACTGCTCCTTCATTCTCATGAGAAACCTTTCTTTCATTTCATTCTCAGAAAAGTTCATTTTTCTGCCATGTCATTTATTAACAGCTTGGCATTGATAAATTATATCTCGACTTTTCATTTGTATCATATAAAACATGCAATATTTTACACAATATGCAATAATTAATTCACAAATTAATTCTTTAAACTCAAAACACTTCCCTCTGCTCAGACTATAATCAATAAAGGACAAGATCAGCTCATGTTTGCCAGCGAAACACAATTTACGAGTTGTGTAAATGTTGCAGTTTCTTCTGTTACTACATCAGATTCCATTTGTGTGATTTCTGAGTTTTCTTCATCGGTTTTTCTAACATTTTGAAACAGACTGAAGTTCTATTCTGACACGCAGTACACGTAGCAAGGGTTTTTTTAATAAATAAAAAGGATAGAAAAAGAATAGAGCAAGCTAGTGTTAGAGGCCTTTTTTGCTTGAGAGAGAGAGAGACAGAGAGGGGCATGATTTGTGTACTGATCAGAGCCAATAGAAAGCTCTCAGTGTGATAAGATCCACATGCGAGTGACGGAGAAGAGCCATACAGCGCACACACACACACACACACACACACACACACAGAGTGAGAGAGATTGATAGAGCCTCCTCCAGAGAGCAGCATCAGTCTGAGAGGACCCGTCTCAAACAGCAGCAGAGGCTCTCGTCTGCTCCGTCCATGGGCTTGAGCGGCGCCGGCGTCCCTGGACTCTGGATCTGCTCCGTCTGACCGCACACTCGTCCAGGTGAGGCTCTGCTTGGGGTGTGATGAGGTCTGTGCTGGAGTGTTTGATCCGATTACAGCTGCTTCTGCGGGTCGGTGAGCGCTCGAGCCGGCACTGAGCGAAAGAGGATTTATTAGGCTTTTATTCACACACTCCTTTCATCGCTAATATACCCTGCTATGATTTTATAATCATAACCACACGCACAACTAGCCATATATCGATTAATCGGCTGATGTTTGACCATTTTGAGGCCATTAACATCAGCAATAATCAGCTTGACTAACTTACTAGCTTCTTTTTTGTGTGTGTGTAAATCAAGTTATAACTTTTTTCATGTTTAAAAAAAATATTTTTGATAAGATGATAATCTCAAAAATATTATTTATGCATCATTCATGGAACATTTTATTTCTGTTTTAGGTGGACATTTAATTTTTTTTATATTTAAACACAATAAAATAAAATGTGACCCTGGAGCACAAAAGCAGTCATAAGGGTCAATCTTATGAAATTGAGATTTATGCATCATCTGAAAGCTGAATAAATAAGCTTTCCATTGATGTATGGTTTGTTAGGATCGGACAATATTTGAAAATCTGGAATCTGAGGGTGCAAAAAAATCTAAATATTGAGAAAATCATCTTTAAAGTTGTTCAAATGAAGTTCTTAGCAATGCATATTACTAATCAAACATTAAGTTTTGATATATTTACGGTAGGAAACTTACAAAATATCTTCATGGAACATGATCTTTACTTAATATCCTAATGATTTTTGTCATAAAAGAGAAATGTATAATTGTGACCCATACAATGTATTGTTGGCTATTGTTACAAATATCCCCCAGCGACTCAACACTGCTTTTGTGCTGCAGGGACACATATGTTTCTTTAATGTTTGTATAAATCAAGAGAACAATGTTTTTAAAACATTAAGTGTTTAAAATAATTATTTAACTATTTGTTTCAGAACATTCAAAAGTAACATTTCCATAATGTTTACAAAATGATCAAATGGAATGTTAATGTTTGTACAACTAAGAAAAAACGTTTTGAAAAATGTAAAAGTGCTTAATGTTTAAAAGAATTGTTTTTAATTATAAGTTAAATTTCCACACCATTAAAGTCTTTAATAAATGTTCTCAAACTGTTAGCACGAACACATTTATTTATACATCGTTCAAAGAAGGTTTCAGAAAGACGTTCATGTAACAATTTTTAAATGTTACTATTGTTTCAGAACGTTCAGAAAACATTCAAAAGTAACGTTGCCGAAACGTTTGCAAAATGATCAAATGGAATGTTTTCTTAACATTTTTATGAAAAACAAAAATTTTTTAAAACATTAAGTGTTTAATGTTTTAAATGATTATTTTTAATACGTTTCATTTCTACAGTCCAGTGCATCTCATTTTCTCTCACTGAAGTGAATGTGGAAAAGCTCTATAATACTTCTAGTGGATTCTAAACTGAATTGGCTGAGCACTGCAGAGAGAGATGGACACGAGGATCATAGAGCAGGTCTGATAGAGTCAGAAGCAGCAGATCAGAAAGCTTTGAAATCATGTCTGAAGCTCAAAATCAGATTGATATTCTGAAATCAGAAGCTGTGAATTCAGATTTCTGTGCGTCTGTCCCGCGTCTCGCTGTCAAACACAGAGACATCAGCAGGAGTCACTGATGCAGGACCAGCTAAAAACCCCTCAGACTGCACGATACCAGCAGATCTAATCAACCAAGACAATCAACTACAGCTCACTTTAGAACTCAGTTACAACAAGATGACACACACACACACACACACAAACACAGAGACATCAGCAGGAGTCACTGATGCAGGACCAGCTAAAAACCCCTCAGACTGCACGATACCAGCAGATCTAATCAACCAAGACAATCAACTACAGCTCACTTTAGAACTCAGTTACAACAAGATGACACACACACACACACACTCACACACACACACACACACACACACACACACTCACACACACACACACACACACACACACACACTCACACACACACACACACACACACACACACACTCACACA
>NW_015506632.1:50419-69424 GCF_001515645.1 Sinocyclocheilus grahami
TTATTTTATCTTTGTTATTAAAAATAAGAACAGATGCAAAAAAACAACAATGTAACAAATATAAGAAACAAATAGTGCATTACTTTTTTCATTTTACATCCAAATAAAAGCATTCAAGTAAGAAAAACAAACAATAAAATGTAAAAATCACTTGTCACGCTGATTATTAAACCTACAGAAGCGGTTCAATCAAGAGCAGTGATCTTTTCTTTCATAGTAGGTCCTGCTGTACTGCACGGCTCGAATCTAATGTTCCACCTCAGAAGTGTTCCTCAAACGTTCAGAACCGATTCTGTAGAGAGAGAGTGAGTGAGTGAGTATGTGCGAGAGTGTGTGTGTTTGGAGCTCAACTAGTGAAATAAACAGACTTTCAGCAGAAAAGCACTTCATATTCAGTCTTTCCTATATTAAGCAGCAAAAGAGAGCAAACATTGCTGATGGGAGATCTTGTACTCACAGGTGTGTGTAATGATTCTGTCAGACAGGATCAACAAAAACAAAACAAAATAAACAAAACATTAAATATATTAACACAACTCTGACTTACCAATTTATTTTAATTCCTTCACACTCACCCAAATATTTCATTTTACAACAGATGTCTATAAAATAATCAGTGCACATATTAGCACATTTTAATGACTTAATGCCTGATTGTCATTTGCATACACTCATTTCAGTGGGAGGTGGGGGGGGTCTTGAAATGTTATAATAACAGTATTTAATTTGACTAATCAAATATGAATATTTGATTAGTCAAATGTAAATCATATGGGCGTGGTTACCACTCAGATGCTGGAAGGTCTGAGAAAGTACATGGTAATGTAGGCTGTAGTTCTGGTGATTGAAGGGCCCCTCAAGGGGTAAAGCCCAGGGGCCTCTTACAGTCCTAATGTGGCCCTGAACACCAGTACCCAGTTTTTTGCTATTTTATTTATGTACTTTTTTAATCTTATATTTGACAGGATATCATATGGGCGTGGTTACCACTCAAATACTGGAAGGTCTGAGAAAGTACATGTTAAGTGCCCGCACATAGTTTAAGTCTATAAAAATTGTTAAGGTTTAAATTCTAATATAAACAGTATTTCAACCGACAATATAAATGTGTATTACATGTGTTCATTCAATTTCATGCAAAGTTGTGCAAGTTTTTTTTTAAATCAAGTTTTGTTACTGTCCCAATTTACCTGAACATGTTAGATAAATTGGGACAGTAGCATTCAGCTAAAGTGGGACATCTTATAAATGAAAAGATAATACATTGCTTAATGTTTTATTTTACAAAAAAATGTCACAAACTGTAGGCAGAAGCCAGGAAATGAAAAAAATAAGAATAGAGATGTGTGACTATTTAGTTTTTGTGCGTAAAAGTGCCTGTAAACAAACACATGCCTGCACTCACCCATACTTACACACATACTACATAAACACACAAATATAAAAGCAAGTTACTTACACACACACACACACACACTCTCTCACACTATCTCACACACACACACACACACACACTCTCTCTCTCTCTCTCTCACACACACACACACACTCTCACACTCTCTCTCACACACACACACACACACTCTCTCTCTCTCTCTCTCACACACACACACACACTCTCACACTCTCTCTCACACACACACACACACACTCTCTCTCTCTCTCTCTCACACACACACACACACTCTCACACTCTCTCTCACACACACACACACACACTCTCTCTCTCTCTCTCTCACACACACACACACACTCTCACACTCTCTCTCACACACACACACACACACTCTCTCTCTCTCTCTCTCACACACACACACACACTCTCACACTCTCTCTCACACACACACACACACACTCTCTCTCTCTCTCTCTCACACACACACACACACTCTCACACTCTCTCTCACACACACACACACACACTCTCTCTCTCTCTCTCTCACACACACACACACACTCTCACACTCTCTCTCACACACACACACACACACTCTCTCTCTCTCTCTCTCACACACACACACACACTCTCACACTCTCTCTCACACACACACACACACACTCTCTCTCTCTCTCTCTCACACACACACACACACTCTCACACTCTCTCTCACACACACACACACACACTCTCTCTCTCTCTCTCTCACACACACACACACACTCTCACACTCTCTCTCACACACACACACACACACTCTCTCTCTCTCTCTCTCACACACACACACACACTCTCACACTCTCTCTCACACACACACACACACACTCTCTCTCTCTCTCTCTCACACACACACACACACTCTCACACTCTCTCTCACACACACACACACACACTCTCTCTCTCTCTCTCTCACACACACACACACACTCTCACACTCTCTCTCACACACACACACACACACTCTCTCTCTCTCTCTCTCACACACACACACACACTCTCACACTCTCTCTCACACACACACACACACACTCTCTCTCTCTCTCTCTCACACACACACACACACTCTCACACTCTCTCTCACACACACACACACACACTCTCTCTCTCTCTCTCTCACACACACACACACACTCTCACACTCTCTCTCACACACACACACACACACTCTCTCTCTCTCTCTCACACACACACACACACACACACTCTCACTCACACACACACACACACATACTCTCTCACTCACACACACACAGGAGCAGGCACATCATAGATTAAATCATGGCATTTTTACACTACAATGTATTTCTGTTTAAATGATTAAATTCTTTGTTTTTGGCCTTCTGTTAAAGTGTTTTAAATGCTTCTATTAGAGGGCTTTAATAATTCTTAAAATTTATGCTTCTGTTGAAATGTTTTAATTCAATAAGCGCTAGGTGGTTATGAGTTCACTGTCAATAGCACAATCCACTAATATGTCTTTTTTATGAAGTTATTCTTTTAAATTCTGAAGATTTTCTATTGCAAAAGATTATTTGTATTATTTTGTAAGCACAGACTAGATAAAAATGTGTGTCCCACTTTACCTCAAAAAACCCAAAGAAAAAAATGGGTACATTTTTGAATCTCTGTATGTTTAAAACTACAACCAATATTGTTTCAACATACTGGGAGATATACAAGAGACTTTGAGAATTTGTTCAAAGCATAAATAGTGTTGGTAGAATAGATTTATTTGTATTTAATACACGGCTTACCAAAAAGTGTCCCAATTTTGCTGACTTCACCCTAACATTTCTCCGTTTGCTTCTCGCACTGATTGACATCTGAAACACGTGCATAAAGACAACACCGACGGTGTCTGATCCCGATAATTACAGTCTTTCAGTCTTCCCATTAATATTAATCTAACAATAAAAGACAAGAGGGAATCACTCGCTGCTCTTGATTGAACTGCTTTTGTAGTTTTAATAATTCATTTATTTGTAATGAACACACTAAAGGGATTTTTACATTTGATTTGTTTTTCTTACTTGAATGCTTTTGTTTAGTAATGCACTACACTGGTTTCCTATGTTTGTTCTTTTTTGCATCTGGTCTTATAACAACAAAGATTAAAAAAAAAACTATATTGTGATTTTTAATATAGCAATGATTATTAAGAAAACAACTGGAGGTAAAGATGTAATATTGCAGGTGATTTTTGCTTTGAAACCTTCAGAAAATTTTAACTCGATTTTCCTCGAAATGGACCTTGCTGACCTCATCGACTTCAAACAGGTGTAGCTCAGGCATTAAAAAAAAAAACAAATGTAACAATAGCCAACAATACATTGTATGGGTCAAAATTATACATTTCTCTTTTATGCCAAAAATCATTAGGATATTAAGTAAAGATCATGTTCCATGAAGAGATTTTGTAAATCTCCTACTGTAAATATATCAAAACTTAATGTTTGATTAGTAATATGCATTGCTAAGAACTTCATTTGAACAACTTTAAAGATGATTTTCTCAATATTTAGATTTTTTTGCACCCTCAGATTCCAGATTTTCAGATATTGTCCGATCCTAACAAACCATACATCAATGGAAAGCTGCTTTTATTTTTATTTCAATAAAAAAAAAAAGACCCTTATGACTGGTTTTGTGGTCCAGGGTCACATATATTCATTTATTTAAAAAAAAAGTCAAAAACTTTCTCAAGGAATAAAAATTGTCAGGTGCTCAAGCCCTCTTTGATGTCTGTGTGTCTCTCTCTCTGTCTGTTCCAGGATGAGCTGTAAGGTGGTGCTGTGGCTGCTGCTCGCCGGCCTGCTGTGTCTCGCCTCCGCCGGCCGTAAAAGCCGACCGCAGGGATCCATCCCGTCGCCCTACAAGACCAACTCCAACACCTCCGACCGGCGCGCTCGCAAACAGGAAGTGCTGGCCTCCAGCCAGGAAGCTCTGGTGGTGACGGAGCGCAAGTACCTGAAGAGCGACTGGTGCAAGACACAGCCGCTGCGGCAGACGGTCAGTCAGGAGGGCTGCAAGAGCCGCACCGTCATCAACCGCTTCTGCTACGGCCAGTGCAACTCCTTCTACATCCCGCGGCACGTCAGGAAGGAGCAGGAGTCCTTCCAGTCCTGCGCCTTCTGCAGGCCGCAGCGCTTCACCAGCCTCACCGTGGAGCTCGAATGCCCCGACCTGCAGCCGGATGTCCGCTATCGCAAGATCCAGCGCGTCAAGCAGTGCCGCTGCATGTCCGTCAGCGTGTCCGAGTCTGGGAAACAGTGAGATCCTGACCACTTTTCACTGGAAACAGCTGCTGCTAATCTGAGCTGAAAGACTGCAAGGCTTCAGCATGCCATCTTAATACTGTCCTGCTGGACGCTGGTCACTATCAGTCACCACTGGTCACTGTCGGTCACCATTGGTCTCCAACGGTCTCCATCAGTCACCGTTGGTCACTATCGGTCATCAGCAGACATTATCGGTCCCTACTGGTCTCCATTGGGCACTCTCAGTCATCATTGGACACTATTGGTCACCATAGGTCTTCATTGGTTACTATCAGTCATCACTGGTCTCCATCGGACACTATTGGTCTCCATTGGTCACTCTCGGTCATCATTGGACACTATCATTCATCATTGGTCACCATAGGTCTTCATTGGTTACTATCAGTCATCATTGGTCTCCATCGGACACTATTGGTCACTATCAGTCATAACTGGACACTATTGGTCACAATCAGTCATCGTTAGACACTATTGGTCACCAACAGTCACTGTTGGTCACTATTGGACACTATTAGTCACTATCAGTTATCATTGGACACTATTGGTCACCATAGGTCTTCATTGGTCACTGTTGGTCACTATAGGTATTCATTGGTTACTATCGGTCACCACTGGCCTCCATCGGACACTATTGGTCACTATTGGTTATCATTGGACACGATCAGTCATCATTGGACACTGTTGGTCACTATCGATTATCAATGGTCACCATTGGTCTTCATTGGTCACTATTGGTCACCATCAGTCATCATTGGTCACCAAGGTCATTATCAGTCACTAGAGAGAGTGTGGAAACTAACTGACGTGCAGAGAAATGACTCCACAGTGAACTCTATGCAGGAGCTGCTGCCACCTGTGTGATGATCAATGATAGTTAACACCAAACATGCATAACTAGACTGATTGTAGAGATTCTATAGAAATATGGTACAGCAAAAGTATATATATGTAGAGAAACAACTTAAGTCTATATTAAAACTATTGAGTTCTATTCTCGTCTTCTGTTTTTTAGGGGTTCAGTCTGGTTTATCTAAAGCTGACATGGGAAAACTAGCCTTTATGGGGTTTAATCCGGTTGGTTTTTCTCCATTGGTTAGTAGTTATTTTGCAGTAGAGTTTGATTTGCACCATTTAAAAACCCTGGAAGATTCACATTATTATGTTTGAGAACCTCTGCAGATTTGCGGGGAAAATTGGTGCACTGGATATTAAGGCCCGCCCACACCAAGAATGATAACTATAACAAAGTTTCAATAATTGCTGTAACTATAAGAGAACAGTGGAGTCCTCATCGCAACTACATATGGACTTTTTAGTCTCACAATTCTTCTCACTTTTTTCCTTGCAATTATTGGTTTATAGCTCACAGTTCTGAATTTTTCTCACAATTCAGAATTGCAAGATATAAACTCAGAAATGCAATATATGAACTCCGTACTGCATCCGAAAAGTCTGAATATTCGAGAAAACACGCAATTGTGAGAAAAAAAAAAGTCAGAAGTGTGATTGTCAAAATTACGAGATGCAAACTCAAGAATTAAGAGGTCATTAATTCGCTTTCAATTTATATCTTTTAATTCGGACTTTTTCACTGAATTGTGAGTTTAAATCTGACAATTTTGATTATATCATGCAAAATGGAGGAAAAGTCAAAATTGTGAAATGTAAGCAAGCGATTGTGAGAAAAGGTCAGAAATGTCAGATTAAAAAATAATCGCAATTAACTTTTTTTTAATTTCATGGTAGAAAAAAAAGAAACAATTCCAAGATGTAAACTCAGAATTCTGACTTTCTTGCAATTATGAATTTACATCTCGCAATTGACTTTTTCCTCTGAATTGCACGTTTTTGTCTTCTTGCATGCAAATATCTTTTTTCTCAGAATTGAGAAAATCGTGAGATACAAACTTTACAAAATTTAGAATTGTGAGAAGTCGCAATTACCTTTATTATTTTTTAATCTGGCGACAGAAATAATATATCCATAATATAACGATCACCTTCAAAGCGATTTTGCAGAATGTAACTTAAGTGCACTTACAATAAACAATGTTATCGTCCGTTTGTGTGAACGCTAAGCATTATTAGAGCATTATTTCCATTATCTGGAGGAGTGATGGATTTCTCAAAAAAGTGCTTTCCCTCAGTTTGACATGAGTTGTATTTCCTGCTTCGGAAACCTTCCAGTAAACACCGGGATTAGAAAATGACATCGTAAAACATCCACATAAAAAGCAAACCAGGAAAGAGACGTGAATGAGGATTTGGGGAGGAAAAACAAGAGATTCTTAAGCATTCCAGCTAATTATTTATGGTATATGTTCATTTAATCAGAACAATAGACCATGAGAATGCAGGATCTGTTGTCTTTTCCATATTGTTAATCTTATAATGTGAAATGATGTGTTCGAGTCATTCTGAATGGCAGTTTTTGTTGTGAACGTCCCTTTAACACAGTAAAACGTGTTAAACTGAGCTGAGAGTCCTGAACTCTTATTAGCGTCTGAATAATAACCAACAAAATCTACTTCAATCCTGCAGACGTTCATAAGACTAGAAAACATCCCATGGTGAATATGCACGTAAATCTCCAATCGTGTGAATTTATTAATCCCTTTATTTTACATAAATTACACTCTTCTCAAAACGTTCCGATACAAACAGTTATTGCACATGGAGCGCAGACGTCCATCCACACCTCCGACACGCACATGCTAAAAACAAACCAATGCTACATAAACATGTTAATATTTACATTAATTTAAAAAACATCCTCTTAAATTCATCGCGCGAGTGAGTGAATGCAGCAAAAACAGAAAACAATCTTGCATAATTTCACAAAAACACTGAGTAGATTCCTGAACGTTCGCCGCCGACTGATCGGATTCATACTGTACATACTGGAGTGTCTCTTTCAGGTCCTGTAGGACTGGAGTGTGCTTTGAACATGTTAAACCACAGCTGATGACTAGAGCACTAAACTGCACTAACTAGTGTTGGTCTAAAAGCATGTGACGGTGCAGATGCTTAAAATAAAGACGCATCAGAAATCCAGATACTCTTGCTTTCTCTTGCCTTTTTTCGTCTGTTAAAAATAAAACAACTTCGTTTTGATGATATTGCTTCAGTCCTCCAGTATGCACGGTGATATGTAACGTCTGATATGTTCATCCGTCAGGACACAGGATATGACATCACATTCAGACGGCGGATCACTTCCTGTGTGGTACGGCAGACGGCAGAGTAACACTGAAGATTTACAGATGAAACGTCACAAGAGTCAGTCCACATCCGCCTCAGATCTTCATGCCCAACTTTGCTTTCTGAGAAGAAATAAAGAGGCTCATTTAATAAAAGTTTAATCTCATGCTGCTTTCAATCCATTCAGCTCTCATAATCTCAATTTCACCTGTACAAATGGCAACATCCTGAAAATAAACCTGCGTCTGAATTTCTCATAGCTCACTGGAAACACTTTTATAAAGGTCAGTGCATTAAGTGTTCATTTCAGGACCATGAGGAACGATTAGAGGTGAGCAGCGTCTAGAGCTCTGGAGAGACTCCTCAGAATCAAAGCTTTAGAGCTCATATACTTTAATCATTAATAATCGATTCTCATTTTTACGGAACGATATTGATTCTTAAATCCCAAGAATCGATTAGTCTAGCCTGTTTTCAGTTACTGTAATGAATGGAACATTGATTGAAGGGCACTTCCCAACCAATTAAATCGCAATAAGCTCTGTGCTTTGGTACTTTTAATATGAAACAAAGTCTCAGATTTCAAATTCTGTCCGTTGTATTGCAGTATTCAAACATAAATGCAGTTTTGGCGCTGTTTAATGTGGCGTGATCGCTGTAGCGCCTCAGTTCAACAGACGTGAACTGATCATCTCCTCCGCTTTATTACTAGTTATAGCACAAAATAAACATGACTAAACATCCGAAGGTACGTTAAAAGAAAGAGTACAACTTTACAATCCGTATCCCGTCTCATGTAATCGCTCAATCAGTGTTTCAGCCGGACAAAGACCTCAATATAACAGATTGTAAACAATACACGTAACGTCACATTTACCTCAGAAACACATATTCGGTGACCTATATATATATATATATACCTATATATACCGATATAGCCTGAACATATTCATTATAATTTTTACTGTTCTTCAATGTTTAATTTGTTTGAATAAATACAACAAGTTATGACAGCCACCATTTAAATGTTTATATGACAAAACTATTATGTAATTGTAACTTTATTATTTTAAAAACTTAATTAAGTGTAATTTTTGCAGTTGTATAGCCTACAAATATAAATAGAATAGATAAATAGAAAATATCAACTGACTGATTTTTTATATTGCTCTAATCATAACTATAAGGCATGATGATATTAAGATATTATAAACATTAAAAACGATTTCGTGATTGTCTGTTAGGCTGCTTTGAAACCATGCAAATTGTAAATAAAACAGCTTACGATTCCAGACGCGTGCTTGGGTTTGACGCTGTATGTGGCTTTTTCTTTGACCTGCCGGAAACACTCCTCCGCCGCCTTCAGCCTGAGAAGCAACATGAAGAGAGAGAGAGAGGAACAGATAGAGTTACTGACCCCTGACTGAGTACAGACATCCACATCATACTCCACAACATACTCCACAACATACTCCACAACATACTCCACAACATACTCTACATATTCTACATCATACTCAACGTCATACTCTACGTATTCTACATCATACTCAACGTCATACTCTACGTATTCTACATCATATGATGTAGCGTATGATGTAGAATATGTAGGATATGATGTAGCGTATGATGTAGAATATGTAGAATATGTTGTAGGGAATGATTTAGAGTATGATATTGAATATACTGTAGAGTATGCTGTATTCTACATCATACCCCACATCATACTCCACATATTCGACCATAAGCTACAGCATACAGTACAACATACTCAACGTATTCTACATAATACCCTACAACATACTCTATATCATACCCCCCCCAAAAAACCTATATAGACAATATAAAAAATATGAAAAATGACAAACTCAAATTACTAAAAGTAAATTGAATACCTAAAACAAAAAAAACGAACTAAAACTTTATAAAAACTGTACAGACTATATTAAAAAACAAAAAATGACAAAAGCACAATCACTTACTTTAAAATTTAAATAACCAAACTAAATCTTAATAAAAACGATATAAACAATATAAAAAGAAACCCTAATAAAAATGACTAAAATACAAGACTACTAAAATTTTAAAATAATATTCAAATAACTGAAACTAAATAAAACTAAATCTTAAAAAACTGCATAGACAATTAAAAAAATAAATTACAAAAACAGACAAAAGTAAACTTAAAACTGTAACATTTAAAAAAAATAATAATAAAGCTTCAACGGAACATCAATGATACTAAAACGACACTGGTATGATGTGCCGCGTGTCTTGAGTTTGTCTGTAGCGAGCTGAGCTGAGGTTTAACAGCAGCTTCACGAGGAAGTGAATGTGACCCGCAGGGTCCAGATACACACACCGAAAACAGCTCTAATCCCCGTCACGGGCACAAACCGTACCAGTTACCCACAATCCCACACACACAAAACCAGAAGATCTTTCTTTAAGACACACACACACACACACACACAGCCTCGTTTGACTGAGTGACGCATACATACGTACATTCATGTAAATCTTAAATTGTTTATATTGTCATAAATGTAACTCTTATCGTACAGCTCTAATCTGATCAATATGACTATAAATCATTAAGATATTAGAAACATTAGTGTCATGATTTTCTGTAAAGACTCGTCGCTCTTCAGCGGTCCATCTGACCGGACGCGAGACAGCTCTTCCTCGTTAACTTTAACTAGTCCTGACAGATCTCTACACTGCTTAATCTGAGCATTCGGAAGTTAAGATCTGCCACGCTCGGTGATGAAGCGGCGCAGGAGCGGGTTCGTTTAGCACACGTCTCTCTTCTCTGGGTCATGTGTGCAGACGGACGCCAGGAGCTTCATCTCCATAACCCTCGAACCACTGAATGAAACACAAACACCATAATTGGCCATGAATCCTCTGATGCTCCAGTGTGATTCTGGAGTCAACACATTCATGCAGCTATGTTTGAACAAACAGCATTTAATCATTTAAAAATATTATTTTAAACACTTAAAAATAATTATTTAATTATCAATTATTAAAATGTTATTTAAATTATTAAAAATAATTAGTACCATTGTAAACATTTAAAAATAATTATTTAATTTAAATTATTTAAAATAATTAGTAAAATATTAAACTTTTTAAAATAATCATTAAAACATATTTCATTTTCAAATAATCCAAAATGTCATTGAGAAAGAATCAATCAATCTGATGAGAATAAAGTAAATATTGCATTAATTAATGCATTAAACTGATTTGCAGTATATTATCAGCATTGAAAACCCACATCAAACTTTATGCATATTTGCATTTAAACATTTGTTTCTGCTGAATTCATGATCAGAAACGACACAAAAGCAGCGACGCGATGACCTTGAGCTCTGAAGCTCATAAAACATGACGGATTCAGAGTTTGGAGCGAAGAGTGTTGTGTCTCGCCCCCTGGAACAGAAGAGCAAGCAAACAGACGGCGTGCTGAGAGCGCCTGACATGTTTACAGGAAGTAGAATTATGGGCAGAGAGATGTTCCTCCTGCACATCAGTAGCAGCTACTTTCAACAGCAGAGCGGAAAAACATCCTGCCGGACGCGAGCGGGACCCGTGTGTCTGAGCCAGTGCTGAGCGGGACGAGGATGAGGATGATGAGGGTCTGGATCAGAACACTGCCTTCAAGACCAAATATGGTGGTGCTGCGGCGCAGGTCACGATCCGCTTTACACTCTCAGAGAGAGAGAGCAAGAGCAACTCTCTCACCAGCTGGCCATCGAGAGAGGACGACATTAAAAACTGTGGTTACCTAAAGAAGAGCGAATCTGTACTGAATGTAGATCAAGGTTAAGTTGAGACTGTGAGAAATACACGTCCTTAAGAGCCTCACTGTACAGTCAAATACAGCAGAGCATTCCTGACTTCCAGTCGCTCCATGAAAACCACAAATTAAGAATATTACTTGAAGGACCTGCTTCCTCTTTAGTAGCACATTATATTTATAAATGCCACAAACTAAGAGTTAAAGAGTGAACACATCTGCATTAGTAGTACCATCAATGTTTATATAAATATATATGGATGTATTTTACATGTATTTTTTGTTTAGTTGATTTTCATTCTGCTACAGTGGGGAAAAAAAGTATTTAGTCAGCCACCAATTGTGCGAGAGAAAGAAAATTAAAGGGGTCATATGATGTTGCTAAAAAGAACATTATTTGGTGTAATGAAATGTGTTTATGCGGTTTAAGGTTAAAAAAACACATTATTTTCCACATACTGTACATTATTGTTTCTCCTCTATGCCCCGCCTTTCTGAAACGTGTCGATTTTTACAAAGCTCATCGGTCTGAAAAGCGAGGTGTGCTGTAATTGGCCAGCTATCCAGTGCATTGTGATTGGCCGAATACCTCAAGCGTGTGACGGAAATGTTACGCCCCTCACCATACTGTGATGCCCTGTCCGGCCGGAGCGACGGGACAAACACATTAAAACCCATTATAAACGAGGCATTTATTGCATCCAGTGGGGACATAATTACTGATTATAATGACTTATACTGTCTTTTTACGCGTTGCGTTGCATCGTGCTGCGTAAACATAAAACCATGTCTGCATTTGTGATCGGAGAAATGACAAACAACAAGCGCTACTCTACACTGCCCAAAACTCACGTTTGAATCATCAGTGGCAAATCCTTTAAATATAAAAACGTACTTACAGTCTGTGAGTCAGAACAGCCGGCATTGTAGTCTACTCTCCCAGGATCAGGAGACAGTCCTCCATAAAATGTGCTGCACACATCTGAATATTTGGGTTGGAGTGTTCTGGAACAGTGTTGTAAATACAACTTAACCACTGATTTCTAGTCGTGTCCTCTTTTGGAAGACCAAACAAAGTAGTTTCGCTTTCACAACGAAGCACACAGCGTCTTCACGACATGGCGGCGGCGGCAACAATACTACAGCGAGAATAAAAGTTACGCCTTCTTTCTTTGCGTGAACATTTGGGCGGCGTTATGCAAATCTTCCCACATAGTGATGTAGACATGTGGGGGCGTGTTAGAACGAGGCGTTTTAGGTAGGTGTGGCTGACTCTTAACTTTTATAAAGAATATCTCTTTGGATTTGACTTTAGTCTTTGCAACTTTACAGATCTTCTTTATGCACCAAGAGCTTGTAACACTCCAAAGAGAAAGAACAATTGAAATCGCATCATATGACCCCTTTAAGAATTGACAAATAAAATAAAACAAGAAAATAATCCAATAAAAAGCATGAAAGAAAGACAATAACCATGAAAGAAAGAAAGAAAGAAAGAAAGAGAAAGAAAGACGACGCTGACTGACTTTATGCTCTAATATCACAACCTTTATTACAAACAGCCTTTTTAATTGGACCCTTTAAAATGTACTGTATAACCAGCGCTGGGAAAGAGACTCGACGTGAAGCTGCAACCAGTGATTCTGTGCCATTAAACATCACTGAAACTGAATGAGAACTTGTGTTTTTTCTCCATTCCACAGCCGGATCTCATGCTTTCACAGCAGAACAGTAGTTGGCATTGCTGTGTTCGGGCGAGACGGGGTTAAAGACACAAACACATGTGTGAGAGGAGCCGGGTCACAGAAAACAAAGCGGCTCCACGTCAGACCCATCTGTCTCTCTTGGCTCCAGATGGAGCTCGGGGCCGACTCTGTTCCCGCCAACAGACGACAAGCATTCATGACAAATTGGGGCCGAGCGACAGTGAGAGACGCTTCTGTGGGCTTTTAGGTGCCACTGGAGGAGAAAGGCAAACACTTTAGTGGTAGATCGTCTGATTACGGCTCCAGCGCATCCGTCTCTGGGAACTCATCTATCAGATGTCTAAAGCATCGCTCGGCCCCTCAGATAAAGCCGTTTTGTGTGCTATCGCTGCAGGTGCGAGCGCTGGGAAAGACAAGCGAGACGGGGAGAAACGCGTGATTGTATACTGCGCATATTGAGAACAAATGATGAACATTTAGAGTCACTGCGAGTAGTGAATTATTGCTCAAACGAGATTCTCTGCTGCTTTAACTCAAGTTGCACATATATTTTGACCCGCAAGAGAAAAAAAATGCAGTTTTAATAAGGGAACGAACCTTTGCAAATGCTTTAAGATGCTCAAAATACACATTTGTTCAGAAGAGATTGAACTAATTTTCGTGTTTGGTAATTTTGACCTGGGTATGTATGGAGCACCATAAGTGCCAAAAATACGTTTTGTTAAATTTTCTATGAAGTTATATTAGTGTCAAAACATTTGAGTAAAATATATTTAAATCTTTCCCCCATGTCTCAACAATTTTGCTGATGTCGTCTATTGATAAACCATCTGAAAGTGAAAGTTTACGCGAAATAAATGCATTTTATAAATAAATATATAGGTTTCATAAATATAGACGGTTTTTGAGCATTCATATAAGAATTTAAAGGAACTTAATTAAATTAATTCCAAAAGAGTTCATGCTGATAATTCTCAGATTACATGTTCTTGTAAATTTCAAACAATCATATAATCAAACAAGATTTCTCATAAACATTGAAAAATATATATACATTTTTTGCATATTAGTTTGTGTGTGTGGGGTTCATGTGTTAATTGAAATTTCCAAGAGTTTTAATTTTAATTTCCCCCCAAAACAAAGCAGTGATTACACTGTAACATTTAAAACGTAGAATTTTTAAAACATAGAATTTAATTGACAGAAATTTAAGTTGCGACTGTTTTATAAAACAATTGGTTCCAAACAGACCTGGAATGTGGAAATATAGGAAGATTCTGAATGCATTGTAAGGGTTAATGACTGATTCAGGTTCAGTGTTTTGCAGATATTTAAAGGCACAGCAATCATGTTGAGTCTCTTTTCCAGCACTGATTTTATATCGTTTTATAGGGTCCAATTAAAAAGGCTGTTTGTAATAGAGGACGTGATATTGTGATATTGTGATGCTGTAAAAGACGAGGCCTGTTTGTACATCTGGACGAGCAGAAGAGCTCGACTGTGTTTCTTATTATACGGTGTGTATTGAGTTTCATGAGCGTTCAGCGCTAACCTCGCGCTCCGGAGGCCAGAGGCCGTGTGCTTGATGGATCCCAATTACCTGAAATTGCTTACAAATTAGGGAGCAGAAATCAGCATCATCCACGTACCGTTCCGATCCAGCAAGATAGGCCGTGAAATGCTGCCTATTTAGGTGACACACCGTGCTTTAGAACAGAACATCTACTGGGTCTATTCTGTATTGCTTTAATTAATTAATCTGAAACAATTCATGCTTTTAACCCTCAATGCATTAATGCAATCTGTACTATTTTCACATTCCAGGTCCAAGAGTCGTTATTTTATAAAACCATCATAACTTAATATTTTTCAACTAAAACCTTAATGTATTTGATCAGCAACTTCTCATTAACGAGTGAATGTGAAAAACTTTCATAGTTTTGAACATTACTGTTATTACTGCATTTACCCCTTTTTTTGGTGATTAAAACATTTTGAAATTTCAAATTACACATGAAACACGGAAAAAAAAACTATGCAAAATAAATACATTTAAAAATGTAAAAAAAAAATCTAAATACATTGTATAAAAATGTATAAGAACATATAAAAAAAATACATAAAATGTAAATAAAAATATTATCTGAGAATTACCAATATTAACCCAATTGGAACGAATAGAAATTAAGTTCCTTTGAATTAATAACTCATGATTGATCAAAAATTCAAATTTATGAAACCGACATTTATTTCTAACAAAACAAATATTTCTCTGAAAAGTTTCCAAACAAAATAAATAAATTTTACTTGTATAAACTTCCATTTTTCATGATGCAATGGCTCGTCAAATAAACGCACATATCTGTCCATCAACAAAACTGTTGAGGAAAGGAAAGCTGACATTATTTGATAAAAGTTTCCTGACAATAATATAACTTCATAGATAATTTTACCAAAAGTATTTTTGACACCAAATGACCAAAATGTGCAATTTTAAATTTTTTAATGTAAAAAATAATTGTAAAAAAGTCTGAAAATAAAAGTATTTTTCCGAGGGTCTTAAAGCATTTGCAAAGTTTTGTTTCCTTATTAAAAACAATGCATTTTTTTAGGAATGAATCTCTTCTGGGTCAAAATGGACCCGAATGCACTTTGAGAGTTAAAAAAAGCATCATTTTTTTATTTCAGTGTAAATTAAAGGAAAACAACTGACAGTACACGTTCAGTTCTGAAACACTGCGAGTCGCCTACATAGGCAGCGTCGTTACTCTCTTCTGAATCAGTGCTTCTGCAGCATTTTGTCCCGTGCTCCGGAGGCCCCGGAATTGCCTGAAATTGCTTACAAATTAGGGAGCAGAAATCAGCATCATCCGTGTGCCATTCCCACATGCAGAGAGCAAAGGAAATATAATAAAAGGGCCAGAGCTAAAAGGCCGTAATCTGCATCTGAGAGGCGAGCGGTGCTTCAGAAGAAACCCGATCCGAGCGCAGTGTTTCAGGACAGATGTAGAGATATGCGGCGCTCATGAATTATGTAAAAGCGTCTCCAGCGATGGGCTGAAGGGGATCGTTTGTATTTGTTGACTCTGCTATCGCGACGCAGCATCGCTCCACTGGAAGCTAACGGGTATTCTTTTCATTAGCGGGGTTAAACAAATAGACAGGGTTGATTTGACGCACTCTCACTTTTAGAGTGAATCTTAATGTGGCTGATATAATCTAATATTAAACACATGGCACAGGTTATGGGAGAGTTCGAGAGAGGCCCCAAACATTCATACAGCACACAGATGAACTGGTTTCGGACCGTCGGTTTGTACGTTTGTTTTCCAGTAATGATTATCTAAACATTCTTACAGTAAATCAAGATGCATGTACTTGAAATGCAAAATATCTGCTATTGGGGTCAGAAAAATAAATCCGCTTACTCTTTGAATTCAGTTGATTTTTCTGATATTAGTTCGTGTTTTAATCATAAACGCACTTCAGTTTGATCAGCTTCTCAGAAAACAAGACTTCTTATCGCACGTCGTTGTGCATCTCCAGTAAATGCATCTTGATTTATGAATGTTTAGATGGAAAGCAAGACAAATTCAATCTTTTTTATCAGCTTGTTTTCTTTCACGCTTCGTTTTGGAGCTGACTGATCGTAGGCCTCATTGATCTGAGCTTAATGCCAAAATTATCCACAAATAATGCTTTATTCACTTTAAAACTGAGGAGCATGTGCTCAGATCAACGAGGCCTATGATCAGTCAGCTTCAAAATTAAAACAAAACCTGTGCTAACAGAAAGAAAACAAGTTGACAAAAGATTGAATCCACGACAAAAAAGATAAAGAAAAAATGCATGCATTTTTTTTTAGCATTTTAATTAAATTAGATTATTTTAAGTTATTATTAATAAAAATAATAATATTACTAGTTATAATAGTAATAATAATTAATTTGCATAATTTTAAGTCATCCCTCGGAAGGCCACTGGTTGAGAAACACTGGTCTTAGACATTTTTTGTTTGGACATATTAAAGAATCAATTGACTCTTCGCAGGGAGTTTGATTGACAGGTGATCTGACCAATCATAACACAGAATCCTGCATTTTGTCCGACAAACAAACCAGACAGGAGAGTATATTAGCTTCGGTGAACTTGAAAAACAGTGTGTTGACATCTTTCTGTGCTTGATACCTTCTGATGTTCATTCATGTTTATTTCACAAAACGAAATTTACTGTTTGAATTTCTTAAGGAATGACAACATTTGAAAGCTGAGACTTTGTTTCATACCAAAAGTAACCTGCTCTGTCTTGTCTGTCGGCATGTTGTTAGTTTCCTCTTTGCTCTGCAATGTATTTTTCACTGCATGAGAACACGATGCGTAGAGTGAGAGCAGACGGATGTCTTTGTGAAGGGTCAATTGTGAAAGAAATTATTAAATAATCAATTGTTGATTGTAAAAGCATTTCATGCATTGCTGAAAAAATTTTGTGTTGATGAATAACAATAAAAAGTGAGAAAATGATTCATTCAGCAGTTTTGTGTGGTGATCAGGATTACACAACTACATTTCCTATTGTTCTGTCACACACTCTCTGCCTTTCTTATTTTCTCTCTCACACACATTTGTTTGGCTATCTTAGTGAGGACATTGCTTAGACTTGCACTGATTTTCTATCAGGTTAATTATATTTTTTATCAGCTAACCCAACCTTACCCACCATAGAAACATGTGCAGAACACTAGATTTACATCAGCATCATCTTCTGGCTGATTTATAAGCCTTTGTAACTAGTGAGGAGCAGTCAGACGTCTCACTAATGGCTTGTCAAAGTATTTCCCAATACAAGTGAGGACATTTGGTCCAAAACAAGTATAGTCCAAAGCGCGTGCGCGCACACACACACACACACACACACACTCTCTCTCTCTCACAAACACACAGATACAGACACACACACACACACACTCACTCACTCACTCACTCAGACACACACTCACTCACTCAGACACACACTCACTCACAGACACACACACTCACTCACACAGACACACACACTCATATACACACACACAGACACACACTCTCTCTCTCTCACAAACACACAGATACAGACACACACACACACTCACTCACTCACTCACTCAGACACACACTCACTCACAGACACACACACTCACTCACACAGACACACACACTCACTCACACAGACACACACACTCATATACACACACACAGACACACACTCACACACACTCACAGACACTCACTCGCTCACAGACACACTCACTCGCTCACAGACACACTCGCTCACAGACACTCACTCACTCACAGACACACACACTCACTCACACAGACACACACACTCATATACACAGACACACACACTCATATACACACACAGACACACACTCGCTCACACACACACTCGCTCACACACACACTCGCTCACAGACACTCACTCGCTCACAGACAAACGCGCTCAGACACACACATACACACACACACTCGTATACACTCATACACACACACTCGTATACACTCACACACACACACTCGTATACACTCACACACACACAC
>NW_015506632.1:75695-92001 GCF_001515645.1 Sinocyclocheilus grahami
CACACACACACACACTCGTATACATTCCCCCATACACCCACACACACACACACACACACTCGTATACACTCACACACACACACACTCATATACACTCACACACACACTCGTATACACTCACACACACACACTACTCTGGGAGATTCATTGGCACGCGGGAGCGTCTAATTCCAGGAATGCTGTTCCGTCCACTTCTCCGTGTCAGAACAAAGCTTTGCTCATCACTCACTGGATCTGTAACGCATATATTCCCCGACAGAGCGTCTGAAGCAGATTTCAGAGCAGAACGCGGCCGTCCCATGATGCACCTGTGTCCAGCGCTCAGGTATCTGAGGTGAAGCCACATTAAATCACGCATCTGCCAGGATCTCACAGCGCTTCTAAACACACGATGCTCAGAAACAGCCATCGATGTTTTCACAACACGCAAGAGCGAAGCTTCCGATCGGAGCGCTTCATAAATCAGCAGCAGAAAGAAAGCCCGGGGTTTATTTTGGGTTTAAGTCTGTGTTCACACAGGCCGGCCGTTTCTATCACACCAAAGAAGAGGTGTATGTGTGTGTATATATATTGATGAGAAATCTTATTTGAATACATCACTGTGTGTCATTTGTTACAACATATCAGAGAATTACCAGTATTAACCCCATTGGAATGAAAGGAATTTAATTAAACGCCTTTGAATTTATAACTTATGATTGCTCAAAAACATTCCAAATTTATAAAACCTACATATTTCTGAAAAAATTTTTTTTTACTTGCATAAACTTTCACTTTAAGATGAAAAATGTGATCAGTTTTTCATGCTGCAGTGGTTCATCAATAGATGAAACATTCAAGTTCAAAAGCAAAATTCAGTCCAATAAGTGAGAGAGAGAAAATATATTTTGAAATATATTTTATGCCAGTTTAACTGTATTAAATATAACTTCATAGATATAGCATTTTTGACACCTAATGGTGCTCCATACAGGGCTGGATCAAAAATGAGCCAAACACAAAAATGATTACATCTCTCAAAAAAAAAGAAAAGGAAAAAAAAGTAAAACATGAAAAAAAAAGATGTTTATTTTGAGGGTATTAAAGCATTTGTAAGGTTTTGTTTCATTACTAAAAACGATCCTTTTTTTCCCCTAGAAATATATTTTTAAATCACTTTTGGATCAAAACAGACCCAAATGCTTCATGAGGGTTTAAAATAAAATAGATTGAATGTAGAACTATAAAATAATACTTTAAAAATTAAACTAAAACCAGGTGGTGACAAATAAAAGTTAATTGTCTTATATAGTGAATCATTGATTTACTAATTCAACCGATTCATTCAAAACGACTGATTCATTTAGGAACGAAGCAAAGTGACCTGCTGATTTTGAAACCACATACTAGTATACTAATCTTCATTCTTGCTCAACAAAAGCAGTAAGACTAGTATACATACTAGTATGCCGTTTTTAAGAATAAGTCTTTATGAATGGCTTATTGAATCACTGACTCATTTCAACTCATTCAGAAAACACTGAATCATTCAAGAGCAAAACACCACTGTGTTGATCGGTGATGCAATGATTGGTGAAATAGTGCAGTATTATAATTTTGTCTGAATTGAACATAACATTAACATTTTATTTATTATAGACCACTGTATAAAGTATAAAATAGTGATCTTAGAAGGAGAAAAGCGAGCGTCCGGCTCAAGCCTGAACCAGTATTTCTAAAGCAGACTGTCGGACCAAAAAGCATCCAGCATTCCTGAGCGATTACGGCCCAGCGCCGCTCCTGATCCTGGACTAAACAACAGTGGCTTTATGGAGGAAAGAGCTGCAGCGTGTTTGTTGACATACCTCTCCTGCAGGATGATCTTGTTCTCCTTCTTCCAATAGTCTTTAAAGTCGGTGGAGAACTCGTGCCAAACGGTGAAGAAGGTGTTGGGCGAAACCTCTTTCTCTCCGCTCTTGGCCTTCACCGAGAAGAACACGCAGAGCTCCAGGAACCTGCGACACAAACCATCACAAACTGAGCTTTCAGAGAGAAACGAGTGCTTTCCAGATGCTGGAGATCACACAGCACATCTGAACGGAGCAGAACAGCATCATCTGCATTCATGCAAATGCTGTTGCTACTGTGTTCTAGGTGTTTTCCTCCTAGAAGTCTCACATTCATGAGCGAAAGGTCACAGAGAGGTGAAGATGCAGGACTCTTTTCATGCAGAAACACCTAGAAACCTAATCACAACTGACCACAGCATCACCCTGAAGCATTATATTTCATCCTTTTAGATGCACAATATACACCATGCAGCTTTAAGCTATAGAATTGTGCATTTTGTGTCTGTGTGTCTCCTAAAAAGACGATCAGAGTAACAGCAGAAATTATGCCTTACATTTTATGGGTGTCACCGAGTTGCTTCTCTTGGCTCTCTAGCTCCGTTTTTGCTGTAAGAAAAAGAAAAAAAAGCTGTTTTGAATCTTTAATTACATGAAAACAGATTCAAAACAGCATGTGAATTTACGGTTATAAAATAAGTTACATTTATTTATATAGCGCTTTATACAATACAGACTGATTCAAAGCAGCTTCACAAAAGGAAAATGGAAAATAAGTGTTAATGCTGCAAAACTTATCATGAAACAAATTCAATTTCAGCTGTAAAGTAGCTCTAGAGAGGACAATAGACAGACTGATGCATTTCCACAGTTAATAACATCATAAATAACCTTTTTATATTTTTGTGGTTTCAAATTTTCTACTGTAGGAGTACACTTTTTATAAATGTACATATATTGCATATATAATAACATAGCAATTTTATTATATATTATTATTTTAAAAAGGTAAGGTAAAAGGTATATAAAAAAACAAAAACAAAATATAAAAAATATAAATATAAAAATATATAGGTAATAGATAAAAAAAAACTGGCATTAAATAATGGTAAAAAGTGAATTAATTAATGTAACTTTAAAATTAAAAATTTCTAAAAGCACACATGTACAGATAGACAGATAGATAGATAATAAACATTACATTTCCATTAACATTACTAAACACTGTGAGGGTGTTTATATAGCCATCTGGCTATATAAGCCGGCGCTTCGCCACAGGATCCTCAGCTTACTTCGACTGAAGCGAACGGAGTCGTGCAGCTGCATAGCACAGCTAGCAACGCAGTACTTGTTCCCGTATCTCAGGGAAAAAAGCTAAAGACACTATGGGAATACAATCACTCTCAATATGAACTTTCAACGCCCTGACGGGACAGAGTAAATACAACTCTTGGTCTTGAAAGCCAGAAAGGTGCGAAGGCCCAACATACTGCCAGCATTTCCAGGCAGTTGATGTGAAGCCGACCCTCCTCTTTCGACCAGGGGCCGAAAGCCGGTTTGCCATCGCACAGCGCTCCCCAACCTGTGTTGGAAGCGTCTGTCGAGACCACCTTCCTTCTGCAGACCATTTCCAGGGGCACGCCCCGTTCCATCCACTGAGGTTCTTTCCAGGGCGCAAGAGCTGCTATGCAGGCCTGGTCCACCTTGATACGAAGGCGTCCGAGACACCAAGCGTGGGACGGAACTTGTGGTTTCAGCCAGTACTGAAGGGGCCGCATGCGAAGTAGGCCCAGCTGAAGTACCAGAGGCACGGAGGCCATGAGGCCAAGCATCTTCTGAAACACCTTGAGAGGGTGAGAGGCTCCAACTTTGAATGAGGTTGCGAGCTGCTAAATGGCCAGTGCACGTTCTGGCGAGACTACCACCCTCATTTGGGTTGGGTCGAGAGCTGTTCCCAGGAACGATATCCGTTGGCTGGGGGACAGAGCGCTCTAGGCAAAATTAACCCCGAGTCCCAGGCATTCTAAGTGTTTGAGGAGGAAGGATCTGTGAGATAGTAGCTCATCCTCCAACTGGGCCAAGATGAGCCAGTCGTCGAGGTAATTCAGAGTGCAGATTCCCATCTGTCTCAGCGGGGAGAGAGCCGCATCCATGCACTTCGTAAAAGTGCGAGGAGCTAGGGACAGGATTCGAAGGGAAGGACCGTGTATTGATACGCCACTCCCTTGAAGACGAATCTCAAGAATCGTTTGTGGTGGGAGGTTATCTAGATATGAAAGTAGGCATCTTTCAGATCCAGCGAAAATAACCAGTCCCCTGGGCACTCTTGCGAGAGGATCGGTTTCAATGTAATCATCCTGAACGGCCGTTTCATGAGGGCGAGGTTCAGGTGCCTGAGATCGAGGATGGGCCTTAGGTCGCCATGCTTTTTGGGGTTGAGGAAGTAGCGGCTGTGGAATCCTGACTCGCTCTGAGCGGGTGGAACCGCTTCTACAGCTCCTTTCGCCAGCAAATTCATCACCTCAGAGCGCAGGACATGTGCGTCTTTGCTCTGAACCGAGATGGGAACCACGCCACTGAATCGCGAGGGTCTTCGAGCGAATTGAAGTGAATAGCCTCATTTTATTATCCCCAAGACCCAGTCTGACACTCAGAGGTGGGTCGCCTTGTCGGGACCCGACACTTGCGATAAATGGAAGAGGAATTTTGCTCTCCCTTGAAAATGTTTGTGCTTTATTTTGCTCGCTGCTGATTGTGTGAACGCTTTTTGAACGGGCCCAGGGTTTACAACAGTATTTACAACAAACACCTTGCCGTCGGCACCCGGAGCTGAAGGGGTGCTTGGAGGCCATTTGGGGGCGCTAGACTCAATGCATTCGTAATGAGGGCAGTCAGCCCCCGTGGGCGTGGCCCAGACGCATCTGGAGTCTGAAGCTGTCAGTGATGATAATCATAGTGACAGCCTTTTCTTCCAATCTGCCTAAAAAGATCAAACTGCTCATTAGAAGAGGGGTACTGATGATCCTTATGTGTAAACACACCGGCAGATCAAAAGTGTTGCCCGTATATCAGATCCGCTCATGGCGGACGAGGGAAGGGGCGGGGCCAAATTCATTGAAGAAGGCGAGCTGCAAGCGAAGCAGAGCGAGACAAACTCTCAAGCGTGAATTCACTCAAGCCTGATCGCTCAACCCTGCGATTTCGCCGTTTCTTTCTCCAAGGTAACTGGGAGGAGAGAAATGCCAGAGCAAGGGAGGCGGGGGCCATCTTCATTGAAGAAGGGGACCTCTGCTGCTGTGACGCTGAAGGCAGCGGAAGAAGCAGCGAATCAGCCGAGCGGAGAGGTCGCTGGTTCAGCTGCGAAGGTGTTTCAACGGCGAGCAGGCTTCGAGTCTAGTAAATCAGTGAAGGACGTCGTCGTCACTGAAGGAGAAGAAATCTGAGGATCCTGTGGCGAAGCGCCCGCTTATATAGCTGGGCTTCGTCGCCATTGGTTAGTTTTTAATACACTGCACGAACCAATGGCCGTGCAGTTACTCCGCGTGATAGAAAAAAGGCTTCAGTTCAGGAGAAAAAAAAAGGCTTTTTCCCCATAGTGTCTTTAGCAAGACACAGTACGAGTGAAGTATCGATAGGGAACTATGACTTCTGCTTTTGAAACGTGAGAAGAATACATAGTGAAAGCAGTCGGATCTGACTCTGTATTCAGACGCTTTCTAGTGTAACTGAAGCCAGAGGAGCTTCTGCCGTGAACATTTACAGCACCGACGGTAAGAGTGTGTGAAGGCCAAATCACAAATCAGATCTGATTAATGTCTGTGGTCCATTACCTAGAGATGTCAAACACTCGTTTCTTCCCTTCACTCTCTCTGATATGATGTTCAGCTGTGGTAACGGTGTTAAAAGCATCAGCTGATCACACTATCATCTCTAATGCCTCAGCAGTGAAATATAGAGAAATATAGCCCTGATCTTCAGCAGCAGCGTATGAGAAACAGACACTTGAACAGGAAACCGAAAGAGCTGCGAGAATGAATGAGATCTGAGATCTACAGCATCAGGAGGATAAATGCATGATCAGTTTGTGTTTTAGCTGAATTATTCCTGTAATGATTGAACGACGTTCACTGATTCACTGCTGAGGACTGAAGCGTCTTTTACTCTGAAATGAACAGATAGATCTCTGGGGCTCAGAGTCATCAGACAAAACACTGATTTACAGGGTCCGGAAACAAACAGACTCTCACCAAGGTAAAAGATGAAGAATTCAAGAACTGGCCATAAATAAATAATGTTGAAAAAGTAAATAAACAACACACACACACACACACACACATATACATATATATATATACAGTGGGGCAAAAAAGTATTTAGTCAGCCACCAATTGTGCAAGTTCTACCACTTAAAAAGATGAGAGAGGCCTGTAATTTTCATCATAGGTATACCTCAACTATGAGAGACAAAATGAGAAAAAAAATCCAGAAAATCACATTGTAGGATTTTTTAAGAATTAATTGGTAAATTCCTCGGTAAAATAAGTATTTGGTCACCTACAAACAAGCAAGATTTCTGGCTCTCACAGACCTGTAACTTCTTCTTTAAGAGGCTCCTCTGTCCTCCACTCGTTACCTGTATTAATGGCATCTGTTTGAACTCGTTATCAGTATAAAAGACACCTGTCCACAACCTCAAACAGCCACACTCCAAACTCCACCATGGCCAAGACAAAAGAGCTGTCAAAGGACACCAGAAAAAAAAGCAAATGACGGACAGACAATGAAATGTTGAATCAAAATATTTCTTTCTAAAGCTACTTTTTGTAGTCAATGGTTTTCTCATTTATCATAACATTTAACATCAAAAATTAATAGCACATCAACTTTGGTTTTGAAATGACCCCTGAATAGATAATTTATGATTAATTAGATTAAGTTTTCCCGTCTCTAGGTGTGTAAGAGAATCAGAGTTGGCCGAACAGCCGGCCGAGTTTCTCTGCGCACAGAACAAATACCTTCATAAACAAAGCAGCCGACATCAAACGGCACCGAGACGCACAGCCGAGCGCCGTAAGGCCATCAGGAAGGTGATCAAAGACAGAAAACGGCTCTCTCGCTCTCAGACACAAAGAAAAAATGAGTCTAAGACAAACACGTTCATTCAGGAGAGTGTGTATGGCTCAGGCGTGAATATAAACTCTGGAAAAGTCTCGGGCTCCATTAAGAGTCATCAGGAGATCCATCACAGCACATATACACACACACAGCACTTCAAACGCGGTGATTAGACGCCATGGCTGCGCTCTGCATCCCATTTACTGCGCTTTTAAGTGTAAATACGGTTAATATGAAGCAGCTTTCAGTGCTCAAACACTCAGCGTTCAAACACAAACTCAAAGGCAGATATCAAAAGACAATATACAGATACGACAGCGAGCGGCAGGACTGACATCTGTACACGGGCCAGACTGGAAACTCGCACTCATAAAAGCAGGGAAAAAACACATTAGCGCAATCATTAGGTGCATTGCTGCAGTCTGACTGTATGTTTTTCTTTTTTTGCTATTTGAACAGGTCTGGAATCCATAATTACTGTGCGAGCCAGACGAAAACATCTTAATGTTTCTGCCTCCGCCAACAGACAGACTCTCAGAAGACTGAATCTGAAATGAATTTTAGGACGGTTCAAAGTCCTCTAATGATTTGGCACACGATGCTTTAAAATAAATGATTTTATGCAAAAGCAGCTCGCATCCTCAAACAAAAGCTGTTTTTTGCTGCTTTAATCAAAGCACATGACCGAACGTTCTGCTCAAACGGGGCGATTTTATACACACACACACACACACACGAGACATAGCGTTCATTCCTGCAGTGATGTGCTTTCTGAACTTGTTTCAACATTAATATTTTTCAGGAGTGTGCATGGGAAGATTGAGTTTGATTCTAGAAACATACGTTTTCCAGACACCCAGGAAAATCTTTTCTCTCTCTTAGACAGTGATTTAGACTACAGGCCTGATTACCTGATCAACACAAGTGTGTGTTTTCTGGTATTTAAAGGGCACATGAAATGGAAAATCAAAATGTTCTTGATTGTTACACTTTAGAGGTGACTCTGCAATAATGACATACGGCAAAACGAACTGGAAACCTTTTTTGGTGCAGAAACTTTGCAAAGTTTATAAACTAACCATGAGAAACATTGTATACAAATCTGAAAATGCATGAGCCTTTTAAACTCATGCATGATATTTAAGGTTCACCTGATCCCTACAGACATGCATTCAACAATGAAAACATCAGAATGCATTGAGGAGAATCACGCCGATCAACACTGTGATGTGTCATATGTACTACATGATTCTGGATTGTAAATGCTTTTATTCTCCTCAGCATATATGAAGGTTTGTGCATTACATGTTTGGCATGATCTGAGGATTCCTTCATGCCTGAGGCCCTAAAAATGTAACAAGCAATTTCATTTTTAGGGGTTTGTTCTAAATATGAGCAATAGAGTTGCTTGGAAACAAAACAAGAATCTTCAAAAAGCAAAGCAGCAGAAGAACAGAGAGGAGGATCTGCTTACGTTCTCATAGAGCGCCTGTAACGTCTCCAGATCAACCACAGTGTTATCCAGATTCAGGATCGCTGCACACACAATCAGAGAGACAGAAATCAGCAGCTGAATCATCATCATCATCATCATCATCATCATATCCAAAAATAAACACACAAATATCACTAAAGCAGCACATTTGCCCATATCACGTGAATCTCTCCTTTCTGAACATCAAGCAACTGGATTATTCTATGAAACACATTCCTTTTGCATTTGAAAAGGTGATATATAAATATAAAAATAACACCCATATAAAAAAAAAAGAAAAGAAAAAAAGTTAAATATTTATCAGACTAAGTAGTCTTATATCCCTTTAGATTTCAATGATTAAAGATTAAAATAATTGATTATAATACATATTCAATATTCAGAAATATTCATAATAAATAAAGCCAAATTAATAAATATACGCAAAAACTAAAAGTAACAGGGCTGAGTTTTACAGTTCATTTAGACATTCATAGTCTTCAGCTGTAGCTCATGACAAGATTCTTATTAGAAAATTTAAAGCTTTAAACAACATTTCACAAATGGCAACAGGGTTGATCATTTAAGCACGCCCTTTAAAATAAAATAATTTTATAATTTTTTCAAAAAATAAAATACATTTCATTTTTTAAAAACGTTTATTTAAAAAATAATTTTATATATATATATATACACACACACTTTTTTTAAAAAATATGTTTTTAAATGCATAAAAAAAGCAGGCCAAAACTTAATTTTATTAATGAGGAATTGATGGATGGTGAAAAATGTCTATGGCATGAGGTTGAAAAACAAAAAGTAACTGAAAATGTTCAACTGAGAAAAAAAAAAAAACACTGTGGAAGCAAAAGCATCTCAGTCTTCAAAAGCTGCTCTAAAACGAGACGTTTACATCCGTGTGATTAACCGCTCTGAGTGTGTGTTAGGAAGTGAAGCGGGCCGTGTGTGATGACGTCACACGTCTGCGTTCGATTTGAGCATCACAACATCATACGACAGTCGAGGCCTGAATTCCTCTCGCTCCCTCACACACACACACACACACACAATCCATGTGCATGAGAGCTCTCAAACGCATAAACACACCGATTAGATGGAAATTAAGTGCAAGTTCTGCTGGCAGAATCAAATAAGCTGGCATTCCACGAGCGTTTCTGTCCGAGACGAGAGACACGAAACACACGAGTTTGTCTGACCAACATCCCATCACAACATAACTCTGATATTACAGTCAATATCATTTCAAATTCACGCTGCCATGTCATTTCACAATTGAAGAGTTCATTTGCAAAAACAGATAACTCATGAAAAACATGTTTTCCAATTAATCTCAATCAAACTGCAGTTAGGTTATTTTGATCAGGTTAAAAAAATAACAACAAAATACAGCTAAACACTGTGGAAGCAAAAGCATCTCAGTCTTCAAAAGCTGCTCTAAAACGAGACGTTTACATCCGTGTGATTAACCGCTCTGAGTGTGTGTTAGGAAGTGAAGCGGGCCGTGTGTGATGACGTCACACGTCTGCGTTCGATTTGAGCATCACAACATCATACGACAGTCGAGGCCTGAATTCCTCCCGCTCCCTCACACACACACACACACACACACACAATCCATGTGCATGAGAGCTCTCAAACGCATAAACACACCGATTAGATGGAAATTAAGTGCAAGTTCTGCTGGCAGAATCAAATAAGCTGGCATTCCACGAGCGTTTCTGTCCGAGACGAGAGACACGAAACACACGAGTTTGTCTGACCAACATCCCATCACAACATAACTCTGATATTACAGTCAATATCATTTCAAATTCACGCTGCCATGTCATTTCACAATTGAAGAGTTCATTTGCAAAAACAGATAACTCATGAAAAACATGTTTTCCAATTAATCTCAATCAAACTGCAGTTAGGTTATTTTGATCAGGTTAAAAAAATAACAACAAAATACAGCTAACACACAATAAAAATAAATTATAAATAAAAATAGATTAAAACACAAAAATAAAATAAATAGGTTTTTAAAAAGTTTTATAAAAGTTCTAAAATATTTTAAACCACCTGTAAATCTGGCCACGTCATTAAAAATCTTTTATTTGAAGGGGGTGCCCTGCAGCATGAATGACTGATTCCTCAGATCATCACAGAAAGAAGATATTAATAAAAACAAGTCGTCCAGCAGTGATGTGAATGCATGAGTTTGGGTTCACGTTCAGGGTCCATCTGATATGTGATGGATGCAGACGCAGCCCAGAGCCTATCAGAGCATCAGGAAACCCTCGCTGCCACACAGAGAACACAGAAGAACACGTCAATGCCCGGACGCCGCGCATTCAAACGCCAGCGTGGAAAAGAAAACAGGAAAGCAGCTCGCCAGAACAAAACCTCCAGCTGTACATCCACCTCGACCCGCCGGTGACCGCAGACCATCACGACCGACTAACTCTTGCCACAGAGCAAATACACCGCATGGATCAGACTTACAAACACACGTCTGGATCAGAGTCAGTGCTCAAGTGCTTCATTAACATCTTAATTAGCCTTTTTCACACGCTCAGCACGCTCCGGCAAACTCCCTTTTTATTTAGTCTTTGATCTCCGGTACATTTAAGCGCATCTCCGTTTACTCCGTCATTTCCCTCGAACCACCACATCATGATAAATTACTTAAAAATGACAACATTTATGACTAGATGCACATTTTTCCAGGAATACATTAAACGATTCTAACTGAGTCCGGCTGATGCATATTAAACTCAACACAACAATGCAATCTGATACAATAGGAATAAAGTCATGAATATGTATTTCCCAGGGCGCATAATACAACGTACATTTACGCCATCATGTTAATAATGCAAAGGAGAGCAAGTAGAAAATACAATATTTCTTTATTAATAATAATGTGAAAAAAATTTAGGTGGAGAGTCATAATGCAGTCAGCACCAAACGGACAGAACGGCGAAACTAACTGAATTATAATGGCCATCATTTAGAATTAAACAAACTTGTATTTGATGACCCGAGCTGACCAAACAGTTAATTGTGAAATGTTTGCACTTCGTAGAGTAATGTACCTGCAGTTCAAGCATTTTCATAATATCTCATTCGTAGAAAAACACTTTGCTTCTCGAAGAGCGCATCTCCGTTTACTCCGTCATTTCCCTCGAACCACCACATCATGATAAATTACTTAAAAATGACAACATTTATGACTAGATGCACATTTTTCCAAGAATACATTAAACGATTCTAACTGAGTCCGGCTGATGCATATTAAACTCAACACAACAATGCAATCTGATACAATAGGAATAAAGTCATGAATATGTATTTCCCAGGGCGCATAATACAACGTACATTTACGCCATCATGTTAATAATGCAAAGGAGAGCAAGTAGAAAATACAATATTTCTTTATTAATAATAATGTGAAAAAAATTTAGGTGGAGAGTCATAATGCAGTCAGCACCAAACGGACAGAACGGCGAAACTAACTGAATTATAATGGCCATCATTTAGAATTAAACAAACTTGTATTTGATGACCCGAGCTGACCAAACAGTTAATTGTGAAATGTTTGCACTTCGTAGAGTAATGTACCTGCAGTTCAAGCATTTTCATAATATCTCATTCGTAGAAAAACACTTTGCTTCTCGAACTCATTCTTGTTGAGTGCAGCCGCTGCTGTCACCGGAACAACTTTTACCCTGCAAGCAGCAGTCCAGGAGCCAGAAACACGGAAGAGTGAAAAAGGCTAAATCATACAACAATAACAGAATAATACAGACCGTGCTGAATGTCCTTCATGTCGAGATGTAAACTGGACATCAGGATCCCCACGGCCTGAGAACGCTTGGTGTTCAGCAGCTTCACCACCTACAACACACACACCAGAATGAGTGTTAATAAATGTTTTTGTGTATGAAACATTGTGTCTCATACACAACCGTGAGTACCTTACAGCTTATGCACATACAGTAAGCATAGAAATGAAGCAAATTATTTTAAGAGCATTTGCCAGATGGATGAAGGACACACAAACATGACCTCAAGTGCTTTATTGCTTTTAAAACACTTTGCACATAACCATACAAATTTGATTAACTTTTTTTTTTAATGCATTTATTTAAATTTTCGCCCTTTTTTTTCTTTTTTAAGAGTCTACCACTTGAAGTTTCCCAAATGGATACAAGATTGTTAGACACATTTTACATATTTCAATTTCACCTATTTTATTTAATCATTTATTCACTCACTCATTCAGTCATTCATTCTACTCATTAATTTTACTCATTCATTCACTCATTCATTCCCTCATTCATTGATTCATTCATTCACTCTCATTCACTCATTCATTTTACTCATTCATTCACTCATTCATTAATTCACTCATTCATTCCCTCACTCATTGATTCATTCATTCACTCTCATTCAATCATTCATTTTACTCATTCATTCACTCATTCATTTATTCACTCATTCATTTTACTCATTCATTTATTCACTCATTCATTTTACTCATTCATTGATTCATTCATTCTACTCACTCATTCAGTCATTCATTCATTCATTCACTCACTCATTCAGTCATTCTACTCACTCATTCAGTCATTCATTCATTCATTCACTCACTCATTCAGTCATTCACTCACTCAGTCATTCAACTAATTAATTCTACTCATTCGTTCACTCATTCATTCAACCACTTAAGAGTATACAAATGGATAAAATATTTTATGAGAAATCATTTATTAAAATTGTACTTATTTGTTAATATTTTATTTAGTTGATTAGTCTACAACTTGAAGTTTCCCAAATGGAAAAAAAGATGTCGTTAGAAATACATCCATTGTAAAAAATGATTTTTCAAAGTTGTAATTAAAACAAAAATTAGAGATTGAGAAAGTCACAAGAAAACGTTTGAGCCTTTCTTCCTTGATATCTGCATTTCCAAATATCTGTGAAATTTACTAGCAGTTTCTAAGTGAAAGTTGTTCCACTTAAATCCTACACCATTTTTGTTAGTATAGATGTTTACTATAGATATATAACAGATACATGTCAAATACAACTTGACCTCAAGTCTCTTACTGCTTTTCTGCTAAATAAATACAAATTAGACTAATTAAAGTCACCGTCCACTTTAAGAGGGTGTTTCTCAAACCCTGGAGGCTTCATGATTAAAATTAAGATTAATTGCTTCCAAATAATGTGAAGTCGCGATACTCATATCTGTTGTAATATGAACATTACTTCATGTCAGACGAGTGCGAGTCAATCATCAGATCATTACAGCATCTGTGTGCGTAATTACAACTATTTGCTTATTACGTCTTGATTTGAAAAGGAAAGTGTTTTTGGCCAGAAGAACAAAAGCCAATTCATTCAGCTGATCTTTATCCATCGTGAGGACAATGAGCTGAGAGGTGATGGAAACCCCACAAACACAGTCTCAGAGGAACCAGAGCACAATACAGATCTGGATCCAGCTGATCTGAAACAGGAAGCTGCAGAAACCTCCAGAACCACTTTGTTTTAATGAGACCGGCAAACAAACCAGCTTTAAAGACGCTCGATGGTTTTTCTCTGCTGTTGATGCCAGAAACACGCAGCAGACAGAAGCATCCACACGCTCTCTCCATGCTTCTAATCAACCTTCAAACCTTTCCTTCAGCAAAAAATGCCAGCTATGAGCAATCGGCGGAGGAAAAGCGCTCTTTTATTGCATGAACCCTGAATAGGTCACATTACAGCGCAAAACGCAACAATTATCAACTGCAGGCAATTAGACCAAACAAAACATGTTACTCTATCAAAAGAAAGCATTGCCAGGCAACTCCTGACAGATACGGAAACGAGTCGCCAATTATTTCACTCATTATTCCGTCATGTTTAAAACACGGCTGTGTTCAGTCAGTTCTTCTGATGCATTCAAAATCTG
Organism: Sinocyclocheilus grahami; assembly: GCF_001515645.1. NCBI lineage: Eukaryota > Metazoa > Chordata > Actinopteri > Cypriniformes > Cyprinidae > Sinocyclocheilus > Sinocyclocheilus grahami. The sequence continues at coordinate 90,076 of NW_015506632.1, forward strand.
TAAGCTATATAAAGAATCTTTCGTTTAGGAAAGTCATAACTTCATATTTTTTCAACTAAAATATACAGTTTCTGATCACCATGTTATTACTGCATTTATCCCTTTTGTTTTAGTACTTAGTTTAGAAACTCTTTGAAATTACCACACACACAAAAAAGCTATGCTGCTATATATATATATATATATATATATATATATATATATATATATATATATGTGTGTGTGTGTGTGAGACATTCACTCACTCATTCAACTAATTAATTCTACTCATTCGTTCACTCATTCATTCAACTAATTAATTCTACTCATTCGTTCACTCATTCATTCAACCACTTAAGAGTATACAAATGGATAAAATATTTTATGAGAAATCATTTATTAAAATTGTACTTATTTGTTAATATTTTATTTAGTTGATTAGTCTACAACTTGAAGTTTCCCAAATGGAAAAAAAGATGTCGTTAGAAATACATCCATTGTAAAAAATGATTTTTCAAAGTTGTAATTAAAACAAAAATTAGAGATTGAGAAAGTCACAAGAAAACGTTTTAGCCTTTCTTCCTTGATATATGCATTTCCAAATATCTGTGAAATTTACTAGCAGTTTCTAAGTGAAAGTTGTTCCACTTAAATCCTACACCATTTTTGTTAGTATAGATGTTTACTATAGATATATAACAGATACATGTCAAATACAACTTGACCTCAAGTCTCTTACTGCTTTTCTGCTAAATAAATACAAATTAGACTAATTAAAGTCACCGTCCACTTTAAGAGGGTGTTTCTCAAACCCTGGAGGCTTCATGATTAAAATTAAGATTAATTGCTTCCAAATAATGTGAAGTCGCGATACTCATATCTGTTGTAATATGAACATTACTTCATGTCAGACGAGTGCGAGTCAATCATCAGATCATTACAGCATCTGTGTGCGTAATTACAACTATTTGCTTATTACGTCTTGATTTGAAAAGGAAAGTGTTTTTGGCCAGAAGAACAAAAGCCAATTCATTCAGCTGATCTTTATCCATCGTGAGGACAATGAGCTGAGAGGTGATGGAAACCCCACAAACACAGTCTCAGAGGAACCAGAGCACAATACAGATCTGGATCCAGCTGATCTGAAACAGGAAGCTGCAGAAACCTCCAGAACCACTTTGTTTTAATGAGACCGGCAAACAAACCAGCTTTAAAGACGCTCGATGGTTTTTCTCTGCTGTTGATGCCAGAAACACGCAGCAGACAGAAGCATCCACACGCTCTCTCCATGCTTCTAATCAACCTTCAAACCTTTCCTTCAGCAAAAAATGCCAGCTATGAGCAATCGGCGGAGGAAAAGCGCTCTTTTATTGCATGAACCCTGAATAGGTCACATTACAGCGCAAAACGCAACAATTATCAACTGCAGGCAATTAGACCAAACAAAACATGTTACTCTATCAAAAGAAAGCATTGCCAGGCAACTCCTGACAGATACGGAAACGAGTCGCCAATTATTTCACTCATTATTCCGTCATGTTTAAAACACGGCTGTGTTCAGTCAGTTCTTCTGATGCATTCAAAATCTGTAAGCTATATAAAGAATCTTTCGTTTAGGAAAGTCATAACTTCATATTTTTTCAACTAAAATATACAGTTTCTGATCACCATGTTATTACTGCATTTATCCCTTTTGTTTTAGTACTTAGTTTAGAAACTCTTTGAAATTACCACACACACAAAAAAGCTATGCTGCTATATATATATATATATATATATATATATATATATATATATATAATGAGTCTGAGTGTGAGAGAGTGTGTGTGTGTGAGAGAGAGCGAGTGAGTGAATGAGTCTGAGTGTGAGAGAGTGTGTGTGTGAGAGAGAGAGCGAGTGAGTGAATGAGTCTGAGTGTGAGAGAGAGTGTGTGTGTGAGAGAGAGAG
>NW_015506632.1:92783-95596 GCF_001515645.1 Sinocyclocheilus grahami
GTGTGTGAGAGAGAGTGTGTGAGTGTGTGAGAGAGAGTGTGTGAGTGTGAGTGTGTGTGTGTGTGTGTGAGAGAGAGTGTGTGTGTGTGTGTGTGTGTGTGTGTTTCTGAGTGTGAGAGTGTGTGTGTGTGTGTGTGTGTGTGTGTTTCTGAGTGTGTGAGAGTGTGTGTGAGTGTGTTTGTGTGTGTGAGAGTGTGTGTGTGTATTTCTGAGTGTGAGAGAGTGTGTGTGTGTGTGTGTGTTTCTGAGTGTGAGAGAGAGTGTGTGTGTGAGAGAGAGAGCGAGTGAGTGAATGAGTCTGAGTGTGAGAGAGAGTGTGTGTGTGAGAGAGAGAGTGAGTGAGTGAGAGTGAGTGCGTGTGTGAGAGAGTGAGTGCGTGAGTGAGAGCATGTGTGAGAGAGTGAGTGCGTGTGTGAGTGTGTGCATGAGAGAGAGTGAGTGAGTGAGTGAGAGTGAGAGCGCGTGTGAGAGAGTGAGTGCGTGAGAGAGAGAGCGTGTGTGAGAGAGTGAGAGTGTGTGTGAGAGTGCGTGTGTGAGTGTGTGTGAGAGAGTGTGTGCGTGTGAGAGTGTGTGCGTGTGAGAGTGTGTGTGTGAGAGAGTGTGTGTGTGAGAGAGTGTGTGTGTGAGAGAGTGTGTGTGTGAGAGTGAGTGAGAGTGTGTGCGTGTGAGAGTGAGAGCGTGTGCGTGTGAGAGTGAGAGCGTGTGTGAGTGAGTGAGTGAGTGCGTGTGTGAGAGCGTGTGTGAGAGCGTGTGTGAGAGAGTGAGTGCGTGTGAGAGAGAGTGAGTGCGTGTGTGAGAGAGTGAGTGAGAGCGTGTGAGAGAGTGAGTGCGTGTGTGAGTGAGTGCGTGCGTGCGTGAGAGTGAGTGCGTGCGTGCGTGAGTGCGTGAGAGTGAGTGCGTGCGTGAGAGAGTGAGTGCGTGTGAGAGTGAGTGCGTGCGTGAGAGAGTGAGTGCGTGTAGAGTGAGAGAGTGAGTGCGTGAGTGAGTGTGTGAGAGAGTGAGTGCGTGCGTGAGAGTGAGTGTGTGCGTGAGAGTGAGTGCGTGCATGAGAGTGAGTGCGTGTGTGAGTGAGTGCGTGTGTGAGAGTGAGTGCGTGCGTGAGAGTGAGTGCGTGAGAGTGAGAGAGTGAGTGCGTGAGAGAGTGAGTGAGTGCGTGCGTGCGTGAGAGTGAGTGCGTGCGTGAGAGAGTGAGTGCGTGTGAGAGTGAGTGCGTGCGTGAGAGAGTGAGTGCGTGTGAGAGAGTGAGTGCGTGCGTGAGAGAGTGAGTGCGTGTGTGAGAGAGTGAGTGCGTGCGTGAGAGAGTGAGTGCGTGCGTGAGAGAGTGAGTGCGTGCGTGAGAGAGTGAGTGCGTGCGTGAGAGAGTGAGTGCGTGCGTGAGAGAGTGAGTGCGTGCGTGAGAGAGTGAGTGCGTGCGTGAGAGAGTGAGTGCGTGCGTGAGAGAGTGAGTGCGTGCGTGAGAGAGTGAGTGCGTGCGTGAGAGAGTGAGTGCGTGCGTGAGAGAGTGAGTGCGTGCGTGAGAGAGTGAGTGCGTGCGTGAGAGAGTGAGTGCGTGCGTGAGAGAGTGAGTGCGTGCGTGAGAGAGTGAGTGCGTGCGTGAGAGAGTGAGTGCGTGCGTGAGAGAGTGAGTGCGTGCGTGAGAGAGTGAGTGCGTGCGTGAGAGAGTGAGTGCGTGCGTGAGAGAGTGAGTGCGTGCGTGAGAGAGTGAGTGCGTGCGTGAGAGAGTGAGTGCGTGCGTGAGAGAGTGAGTGCGTGCGTGAGAGAGTGAGTGCGTGCGTGAGAGAGTGAGTGCGTGCGTGAGAGAGTGAGTGCGTGCGTGAGAGAGTGAGTGCGTGCGTGAGAGAGTGAGTGCGTGCGTGAGAGAGTGAGTGCGTGCGTGAGAGAGTGAGTGCGTGCGTGAGAGAGTGAGTGCGTGCGTGAGAGAGTGAGTGCGTGCGTGAGAGAGTGAGTGCGTGCGTGAGAGAGTGAGTGCGTGCGTGAGAGAGTGAGTGCGTGCGTGAGAGAGTGAGTGCGTGCGTGAGAGAGTGAGTGCGTGCGTGAGAGAGTGAGTGCGTGCGTGAGAGAGTGAGTGCGTGCGTGAGAGAGTGAGTGCGTGCGTGAGAGAGTGAGTGCGTGTGTGAGAGAGGGAGTGAGTGTGTGAGAGAGTGAGTGAGTGTGTGAGAGAGTGAGTGAGTTAGTTATATCTCTTGAATTTTTTTTATCTGGGGGGTGGAAGTGTATTTTGATGATCTTAAAGTATTTGCAAAGTTTTGGTACCTTATTAAAAACTATGCATTTTGTAGAATTTTTCATGCATCTCTTCCAGGTCAAAACGGACCTGAATGTGTGACGAGGGCTAAACAGAAGCAGCCGCTGTTGTTCTGTTCCCTTCAGAGAGACAAATCTCCTCCAGACGCCTCAGACATGACGAGAGCAGGTCTGCAGAACCACCATCTCAATCATCAGCTACCACAAAGCAGCTTCATTCCACAGGATCAGAAGAGCCCAACTTCTCTTTTTAATAAACTTGTTGTGGTGCTGTTTGAGCGAGCCTGGCCTCAGCCGTGTATAAAACACGTCTCCATCAGCCATCAGACGAGACTCAAACAAAGCAGCCACAGACGCCAAACACCTCAGAACGTGATCCGTCCCAGAATGCACCACGGCCACATCAGCTCAGCCGCTCAGGAAAAAACCCTGTGTTATGTTAATGGCGGAGTCGTAAATATGCAAATACGGAGCGGGACGAGCATTAATGTGGTTAACCTCAGGTCTGTTCACAAGACCCGGTCTGAGCGTCACGTGACTTCAGACTCATGGGGGGGGGGGGCCCCAAA
>NW_015506632.1:95672-102335 GCF_001515645.1 Sinocyclocheilus grahami
CCCGGTTGAGCGGCCCGGGGATTTAAACCCATGGGGGGGGGGGGGTCTCATATGAAGAACTTTAAAACATGTTAATCTGATCAACTACATGCCTCATATTACACTACAAGCACTTAAAAGTATATTTTTCAATAAGAGAAATATTTTCCACATTGTTTTAATAACAATCTTTCCTGAACTCTCAGGAAAGCAAAAATCCCTCATATAATAGTTTTTTTGAATAATGGTGAAATAACGATGAAAATGTTGATACAATTTGAATTCTTAAAATAAACGTATTAATTTCTAAATCAATAAAAATTATTTATAAATTAATAAAATAATACAGTTTTTTTATTTAAAAGTAAACTCAGTACACTGTAGAATTCCTCAAAAATAATTAAATTATTATTTAAAAATGGTAATACTGGTAAAATAAGTATTGAACACGTCAGCATTTTTCTCAGTAAATATATTTCTAAAGGTGCGGTTGACATGATATTGTCACCAGATGCTGGTAACAACTCAAGCAACCCATACATACAAATAATGCATTACACAGGGGTTAAAGCAAAAACAAATCCTGACAAAATCCACATTTTTCCAGGGGTTGGACACATACACGGGATTATTTGGCAAACAAAAAAAGAAAATGATTTTCCTTGAAACTAACTAGTAACGTGCCATTAGCCCTTGACAGGCTCAGACTATGGGGGGATATTTGAAACGCCAACAACAAGAACGTTTACTCACTACAATATGGTGCAAACACATGCAACATTTAGGATGCTTCTGATATCAAGTTTAGCTGGTTAGCTTTGCCCTTGACAGAGTACAGGATGACCTACAATCTAAAACATGACATTTCTGAAATTGTTTTGTTCAAGAGAAATAATGGTCACTTAAATACTAGGAAATGAATATAAAATAGGAAATACACAAAGACAGTTTACTACAGAAAACTACAGTTCAGTTCAATTAACAACAAATTTTGAAATGTTTTAACTAATCTAGTGCTTAACTAATGATTATTTTGCGAATCAAGTAATCTACTAATCATTTTGACAAGTAATCTGATATTTTTTAGTAATACAAATAGAACTAAGTGGAAAAACAGGCTTTAATATGACTATTTATATATAAAGTAACGATGAGGCAATAATAATTGGCCTCAAATAAAGTATCAAAACAAAGTACATGGTTTTATTGAACAACACTGTTAAATATATAATGCAATACGCCTATATTACAACAAATACCTGCAGAGGGCGCCAACGGCCTGGTGATGTTTCACGTGATTCAACGACGTTTACATCCATTTAATTTTAATATCTGGCCGCATGCAAAGTCAGAAATCGTGATGTACAATAAATCTCATATTTAGAAATATGTTGATGCATTCTCTCCGGTGTCGGCATAGGTTTAAATGGTTTATGTTACAAATCAAGCGAGTTTTCGAACGTGATATCAACAAGTGTTTTTAAATGTAGGACGATCTTTTTTTCCCCCGCACGCCGGAGATCCTTTAACTTTAAGCCCTGATTACATTAATGAGAGTAAAATACAGATATTTGTGTTTTAAAATTCAACTTCAATTCTTAAAATAAAACAACTTACTAATTTATGATTGTTTTTTTTAAATCTTTTGAATTCGGGCCGAAATCTGACCTCTAAATATGAATGAACATTTCATCTTCAACATGTTGTATGTGCGTTTTGAGTCTGTCTTGTTTCATTATTGTATTGTTTGATTTCTCTAGATCCAGAGCAGCACTGTTTTGATTTCACTGATTTCACAGACCGAGTCTTTCTTTCTCCAGCAGACAATAATGCAGCACAAATGTTGTTGTTCGGTTCGCTCCGATGCGGTCGCTTTGATCAAGACACAGAACGAGAAGATCCGAACAAACGCTGCTCTTCATCTTGATGATATAAACGCAGAATAGGACGATATAGTAAATTCTGAATTGCACGATAAAAACGCAAGATATAATTCATTCTGGCGCGCTCACACACTTAGATACGTCTTTCACATTCATACATTTCTTGTTTCACATACATGCTTCTGCTTACACATATACACTTACTTTTTCAACACATACATGTATTCTGACTTTCACGCACATATATTTACACTTCCACACACATACCTACATTCTAACATGCATATACATATATTTTAAATTTCACATATGTATATGTTTCTTACTCGTATGCATGCATGTCTGATCTTTTTTATCCATTTCTTCCTCTTTAAGCAGGAAATACATGTGCAAGACTTGCTCAACTCATCCTAACACAACTATACAATTATGCTCTTCAAAGCAATCCGGTTTTCTTTTCAAGTACTTTTTTTTTATTTTAAAATATCATTATATAACCCACTTGTTCTACAGCTATGTACAAAGGATGCACTGATCAGGACTTTTTTGTGACCGATTCCAATTGCCGATTTTTTTATTTATTTTTTTTTTACAATAAAATGGGCCAATTCCCATACTCGTTGCCAATTTCTTTTTTCATTTATTAATCGTAATAGATTAATTTATGACAAGAGTGCACCTCAAAACATATACACCATAACAGGAGCTCTGACCTTTGTCACAAAAAATTATATTCGTTTCCTTTTTTTCCTATCACGTTTTAGTAATCATCATATATTATATATCACTTGAAAGCTTAAAATCTCAAAATTCATCCTGTGAAAACCGTTTTGAAATCAGACATTGCGTTACCATAGAAATGGACCTTAAAATAATTTTAGTGCGAGGTGTCATATTCCAAATGTATCACGGTCTTTTAGAACCAAAACGTTTTAGAATCTTGACAAAATACATATCATCGGAAAGGTCTGAGTCTCAAGATTCCATATTTGTGGTTATTTTGTGACAGGAGTCATACTGAGAGAGAAATTTATACATTTGTGACAGAAAAATGCATCAAAAAAATTCAATGGGGTTTGGATGGCACCTGGTGGCTGTTTGTGGTATAACGCCTAAACAAAATTGAATAGTAACCTCGATTTGTTTTATAGCAACTTCAAATTTGGAACACAACTTATTTAAACATATGGCTTTAATTTTATGCCGAAATTGGATTAAAACCTATTTTGTAAAATATTTATTTTATATAAAATAAAATAAAATAAAACTAGTACAGTACATTTTCTTTACAGTAAATTAACTGCTATAAAAAAAATTAACTTTATAGGTTATATATTAACAGTTATAGGTCTGCGGTTACCAGGCAAACGCTTATAGATCTGCGGTTACCGGGGAAACGGTTACAGGTCCGCGGTTACCGGGGAAACGGTTACAGGTCCGCGGTTACCGGGGAAACGGTTACAGGTCTGCTGTTACGAAAGCGCCTCCTGCTGGCAGAGAATGAATGTGCATTTTCAATAAGCCTGTTGTGAGTAGGGTATTCCTGCAATACTGGAGGCTGTAGTTTCAGGACCACATTTCTAGGACCCTACAGTTTTTTTATTTATTATTTTATTTATTTATTTTTTGTATGTATGTATCAGCGGCTCATACTATTTTATAGCACTTGCTATTCAATTCTGTATATTATTATTTTTAAGGAATTTAGTAGTTGTTTAATTGTATAAATGAATTAATAATAAAACATACCCGTTGGTAACCCTCTTGAAATATTTAACCTAATTTATTTAAATATATTCTATAAATTCTGGTTTTAAATTCAGTTTAATTTCTGGACGAAAACCATAAATATTGAATTGGGGTGGGGGTTATTATGAATGCATTTTCTGAGGAGAACTGTCTTCAGAAAAGTTTTGTTTTAAGAGTTTCTTACTATGAAGGGCCACACAAGCCACAATTCATTCATTCAGTGTGCTGCTGGATGTTGTAAATTAGTATTTGTATTCAAATTATTTTACATTTATTAAAGTACTAATAATAACACTAATTTGTACCGCAATCGTTTCACTGCACTTTAAGTGGGTCCCACATCAGACGTGAAGCTGCGCTGCGGCTAATGAACTGAAGTCGTGCATATAACCTCGCAAACACAGTCTTTCTTTCCAAGAAATCTTAATTTAAAACCAGAATTTATAGAATATATTTAAATAAATTAGGTTAAATATTTCAAGAGGCTTACCAACGGGTATGTTTTATTATTAATTCATTTATACAATTAAACAACTACTAAATTCCTTAAAAATAATAATATACAGAATTGAATAGCCGTTTCCTTTTTTTCCTATCACGTTTTAGTAATCATCATATATTATATATCACTTGAAAGCTTAAAATCTCAAAATTCATCCTGTGAAAACCGTTTTGAAATCAGACATTGCGTTACCATAGAAATGGACCTTAAAATAATTTTAGTGCGAGGTGTCATATTCCAAATGTATCACGGTCTTTTAGAACCAAAACGTTTTAGAATCTTGACAAAATACATATCATCGGAAAGGTCTGAGTCTCAAGATTCCATATCTGTGGTTATTTTGTGACAGGAGTCATACTGAGAGAGAAATTTATACATTTGTGACAGAAAAATGCATCAAAAAAATTCAATGGGGTTTGGATGGCACCTGGTGGCTGTTTGTGGTATAACGCCTAAATAAAATTGAATAGTAACCTCGATTTGTTTTATAGCAACTTCAAATTTGGAACACAACTTATTTAAACATATGGCTTTAATTTTATGCCGAAATTGGATTAAAACCTATTTTGTAAAATATTTATTTTATATAAAATAAAATAAAATAAAACTAGTACAGTACATTTTCTTTACAGTAAATTAACTGCTATAAAAAAAATTAACTTTATAGGTTATATATTAACAGTTATAGGTCTGCGGTTACCAGGCAAACGCTTATAGATCTGCGGTTACCGGGGAAACGGTTACAGGTCCGCGGTTACCGGGGAAACGGTTACAGGTCCGCGGTTACCGGGGAAACGGTTACAGGTCTGCTGTTACGAAAGCGCCTCCTGCTGGCAGAGAATGAATGTGCATTTTCAATAAGCCTGTTGTGAGTAGGGTATTCCTGCAATACTGGAGGCTGTAGTTTCAGGACCACATTTCTAGGACCCTACAGTTTTTTTATTTATTATTTTATTTATTTATTTTTTGTATGTATGTATCAGCGGCTCATACTATTTTATAGCACTTGCTATTCAATTCTGTATATTATTATTTTTAAGGAATTTAGTAGTTGTTTAATTGTATAAATGAATTAATAATAAAACATACCCGTTGGTAACCCTCTTGAAATATTTAACCTAATTTATTTAAATATATTCTATAAATTCTGGTTTTAAATTCAGTTTAATTTCTGGACGAAAACCATAAATATTGAATTGGGGTGGGGGTTATTATGAATGCATTTTCTGAGGAGAACTGTCTTCAGAAAAGTTTTGTTTTAAGAGTTTCTTACTATGAAGGGCCACACAAGCCACAATTCATTCATTCAGTGTGCTGCTGGATGTTGTAAATTAGTATTTGTATTCAAATTATTTTACATTTATTAAAGTACTAATAATAACACTAATTTGTACCGCAATCGTTTCACTGCACTTTAAGTGGGTCCCACATCAGACGTGAAGCTGCGCTGCGGCTAATGAACTGAAGTCGTGCATATAACCTCGCAAACACAGTCTTTCTTTCCAAGAAATCTTAATTTAAAACCAGAATTTATAGAATATATTTAAATAAATTAGGTTAAATATTTCAAGAGGGTTACCAACGGGTATGTTTTATTATTAATTAATTTATACAATTAAACAACTACTAAATTCCTTAAAATAATAATATACAGAATTGAATAGCAAGTGCTATAAAATAGTATGAGCCGCTGATACATACATACAAAAAATAAATAAATAAAATAATAAATAAAAAAACTGTAGGGTCCTAGAAATGTGGTCCTGAAACTACAGCCTCCAGTATTGCAGGAATACCCTACTCACAACAGGCTTATTGAAAATGCACATTCATTCTCTGCCAGCAGGAGGCGCTTTCGTAACAGCAGACCTGTAACCGTTTCCCCGGTAACCGCGACCCTACAGTTTTTTTATTTATTATTTTATTTATTTATTTTTTGTATGTATGTATCAGCGGCTCATACTATTTTATAGCACTTGCTATTCAATTCTGTATATTATTATTTTTAAGGAATTTAGTAGTTGTTTAATTGTATAAATGAATTAATAATAAAACATACCCGTTGGAAACCCTCTTGAAATATTTAACCTAATTTATTTAAATATATTCTATAAATTCTGGTTTTAAATTCAGTTTAATTTCTGGACGAAAACCATAAATATTGAATTGGGGTGGGGGTTATTATGAATGCATTTTCTGAGGAGAACTGTCTTCAGAAAAGTTTTGTTTTAAGAGTTTCTTACTATGAAGGGCCACACAAGACAATTCATTCTGGCGCTCTAACACTATTCTCTTTTCACATACATACATTTCAGGGTTGCTGCAGGATTTTTAAACTCAAATTTAAGAAGTTTTTACATTAATTTAAAAATGCACTAAACAAATATACGCTATAATGTTTTCGTTATGTAAAATAATTCTGTTTTTCATATATTATTTTCAGACGTGAGCAGACCTGTACTCGAGGGGTGTCAGCAATTTATTCTATTTAGCTGTGCAAAACAGTTCAGTGTGCTGCTGGATGTTGTAAATTAGTATTTGTATTCAAAT
>NW_015506632.1:102471-104689 GCF_001515645.1 Sinocyclocheilus grahami
GACCTGTAACCGTTTCCCCGGTAACCGCAGTACTCAAAGCAGAGCAGCACCTGACTTTGAAAATTGCAGCGCTCATGTTTATTTCTGTTATCTTATGTTAATTCTGGTCTGTACCCAAATTTAAGACCTCTTGAAATCATAATTAAGACTTTCTTGTACAATTTAAGACTTTTTATTACCTTAAATTTGGTACAAGCAAATTTAAGACTTAAGGACCCGCGGGAACCCTGAAACTCAATTCCGCGATACAAACTCAAACATGCAAGATAAACACAAACTCTAAGATAAACTCTGAATTGCATGATATAAACTGCAAATTGGACGATATAAATTCTGAATGGGATGAAATAAACGCAATTGCATGTTTTAAACGGTGAACTGAAACAAACTCAAAATAGCGAGATACAATCTCAAACACAAGATATACACAACTGTAAGAAACTGAATTGTGCGATATAAACTCAGAATATCTGCTTTTTTTCTTAGCAATCCTGAGTTTATATTTCACAATTATGAATTTATATCTTGCAGTTGAGTTTCTCAGAATTGCGATAAAAAAAAAGTTGCAGTTACCTTTTCAAAAAAAATTCTGTATTGCATAAAGTGCTATAGAAATAGATGAAAAGCTGAAAAGAAAAGCTGGAATCTGTTTACATTGATCTGCTCAACAGGAATCCATCCAGTGGCACAAAGTTCCTATAGTTGAGGAAACTCCCACATACAAGCCTTTACAGGAACAGACTGAGAATATGAATGTGAAAGCTGGTGGTTTCCACATACGCACGTCTGACACAGATCTGATAAACCCACGAGCGTTTGGAGCACTTTGCGATATTTATGCTCCTCGGTTCTGCTCTTTACGGTCATATTTCCAATCAGAGCTGCAATCCGGTGCACGGCGGTGCCAAGCGCTTGGCCATTTACTCTGAGAGGAGCCGCCGTCTGTACACAAACGTCAGGACTCAGTCATGGAAACAGTCTCGTTGTGCTCGTAAACTCGTACCAACTCTAACCTCATCCTGAGCCGCAGACATAACAGCGGACGTCTCTGCTCACCTGCTTGGTCTTTGACCTGCTGATCGTGTCTGAAAGAGGCTTCTTCTTCTCTTTCACTGCAGTTTTGGAGAAGAGATCGACAAACTCGTCAAAATCCACGGATGGCTCTTCGATCTTCTCCCACACGAGAGCATGAGAGTCCCTGCGGAGGAAAACAGACTTTAGGGGAGAAAAACACCTGCTTTATCAACAACTCCTCAGAAAAAGAAAAACACATGGCAATCTTTTTACAAAAGAAAGAAAGAAACAAACAAACAAACAATCAAAGACAATTAAATGAAAAAAATATAACAAAACAAATTAAATAGACAAAAACTACAAAAGAAAACGGAATGAATGAATGAATGATCATTTATTATTTAAGCTTTCGTTAATTTATTATTATTTATTATAAATATAAAAACATTTTAATAAAAAAAAAATCAGCAGCTGAAATCAACATGTTCATCATTTACAGTAATTAATATTGACCATCACGCTATAATGGGTGGTGTTGCTAGGGCACTGCATTTGGTTGCTAGGGTGCTCTAGGTGCATTCTTTCTGACTAGAATGTAAAGTGTGTTCTGGTCTGTAGATGTGGCTCAGGCTCCTCCTCTGTATTTTTTCATCTGTTTTATGGTTCAGCAGCTGAAAATGGTGCATCTGATCACTCAGATCACTATCTATAAGAACTAGTGAGCAATAATGATTATTGCCTTATTAAAAACTACAGTAACTATGGTATTCTGGTGATTAGTGTGAGGGGAACCGATCAAAACAGCAGCATTACAAAAATAAATGACTGTAGAATGATGGTACTTTTTGGTGTGCAGCTGTATTCGGGTCCAGTACAGCGGTTTCATTGGTCTCGGTGGCTCCACCAAGCTTTTGCGAGGCGGTTTCTCCTGCGGAACTCCTAATGCGTACAGACCCAGCGGGAGCGGCGGAGGCAGAGAACCCAAACCGAAGGCCAGAGGAGGACCAGGAGCCAACGGCGGAGGACCTGGAGGAGGAGGAGGTGGAGGAGGAGCTGTTCCTGGAGGCGGCGCAGATACACCTGGCAGAGGAGGCGGAGGAGGAGGCGCACCCATTCCTGGTAGAGGAGGCGCAGGAGGAGGTGCACCCATTCCTGGTAAAGGAGGCGCAGGAGGAGGTGCACCCATTCCTGGTAAAGGAGGCGC
>NW_015506632.1:106233-109320 GCF_001515645.1 Sinocyclocheilus grahami
GCACCCATTCCTGGTAGAGGAGGCGCAGGAGGAGGTGCACCCATTCCTGGCAGAGGAGGCGGAGGAGGAGGCGCACCCATTCCTGGTAGAGGAGGCGCTGGAGGAGGTGCACCCATTCCTGGTAGAGGAGGCGCAGGAGGAGGTGCAACCATACCTGGTAGAGGAGGCGCAGGAGGAGGTGCAACCATTCCTGGTAGAGGAGGTGCAACCATTCCTGGTAGAGGAGGCACAGGAGGAGGTGTAACCACTCCTGGTAGAGGAGGCGCAGGAGGAGGTGCAACCACTCCTGGTAGAGGAGGCGCAGGAGGAGGTGTAACCACTCCTGGTAGAGGAGGTGGAGGAGGAGGAAATGAACTGCATGGGAGAGGAGGTGGAGCAGAAAGAGCGCTCATTCCTGGAAGTGGAGGTGGAGGAGGTGGTGCACACATCCCGGATGGAGGAAGAGGTGGTGGTGGAGGAGGCACCGAAGCGCCCGGCAGCTGCTGGCATATGCACACAAATGCTTGAGAAGCATTTTCAGTTTCTGATGGCAGCGAGGAGTCACTCCTCCCGGGCCCCTGCGCCTCCACAGGAGGCACTTTAAACCTAAAGCTCTCCTCCATGGGAGACGTCTGCACCGATTTGGCCTCCAGCAGCAGCAGCGCAGTGTTCTCCGTCTGCAGGTCCACATGGCAGACGTCCGGGAGGAGGCGCTCCTCTGCTCCGCACTCCTGGTCCTGCGTCAGCAGCACCTCCCGCTCCAGCAGGGGCTGCTGTTTCTCCAGCTCGGCGATCTTACTGCGCAGGTCTTCGATGGTCTGCTCCAGCTGCTCGATCACGCAGACGTGCTCTTGCTTCAGATGCACCGTCTTTATCACAGACTCCTCCTGCGGAGACAGAGACAGGCATGATGAAAAGCAGACGAACGCCGCAGACAGAAACAGACATAAATCTGAGCTTCTCGTGCACTGGATTCTGCGAAGTCACTCGCGTTCGTGTCACGCGGTTAAACGTGTTTCCTGTGGGAAGAAACAATGCTGAAGTGTGGACAGAACTGATGAGGAGCAGCTGCTTTCAGACTCAAAACACAACAATAGATGCCCACAGTCCTCTGAATTCAACAGACCCCGGAGGAGACACCCCACAGGACCTAATAGAGAGCAGCACACACAAATGTTTAATGAGAAACACTGTGAGAGAATGAACAGAGAGAGAGCATGCATTTTTCATAAATATAAAAAACTTTACTTTATTTTATTCAAATAAAAGTAAAACATTTAGATAATTATATAAAATTAATAGTTAAGCATTAAAGACTAAGGTATTCATTTATATAAACAATTAATTGTGTATACTCTATTGCTAATGGTGTATAAAATTCTTAATATATTATAGTAATAATATGAAATTTAAATAGATTTTTTTATATAAACCTATTAAGGCAATTATTAATCATTAACTGTGTGCATACAATTATTATTAATAATTTTATAATAATTGCTTATTTAAATTTTATTTTATAAAAGTTTATTTAAACAAAAACCAAGCATTTACATAATCATATAATATTTACTTTCACTTTACTTTTCATTTAGCAGATGTATAATTAGATAATTAAACAAATTTCATATTATATATAATGTAAACAAATGCATATCATTAATTATTCATAGTAATATTTAATATTGTATAATATGAATTATTAGTTCATTTACATGTAATAATTGTTAATTATATATAGTTATTTTGTGTGTATGTATTTTTGAAAAAATGAATGTAAAAATAATTTATATTAATAAAATTATTGAATTAAATTATATTTTATAGCATTTTATTTAAACCATTTACACATACATACACGCGCATATATATATATATATATACACACACATGCACATTAACACACATACATATGGCAGATGCATCTCAAAAAATTTGAATATCATAAAAAAAATCATTTCAAAAAGTGAAACTTTCATATTTTCTAGATTCATTAATGCAAAACATTTCAAAAGTTTTTGTGCTTTAATTTTGATGATTAGAGCTTACAGCTCATGAAAGTAAAAAATCTAGTATCTCAAAATATTAGAATATTTCCTAAGATCACAAAAAAAATAATAATAATAAAAAAAAGGACTTGCAAAACAGAAAAGCTCAAATTCTTTAAAGTATGTTAATTTCTGCACTCAATAGTTGGTCGGGGCTCGTTTAGCACAAACTCCAGCATCAGTGAGGAGTGAATGGAAGCGATCCGCCTGTGGCTCTGCTGAGGCACTAGTGAGCTTCAGCTCTGATCCACTGTTTATCATCTTTCTCTTGATATTATAGATAGATATCTCATAGATTCCACATGGGCTTCAGGTCAGGCATGTTGGCTGGCCAATCAAGCACAGTAATATCATTGGAAGTGGTTTTGGCTCTGTAGGTAGGTGCTAAAGTTCTGCTGGAAAAGGAAATCAGCATCTCCATAAAGCTTGTCAGCAGATGGAAACATAAAGTGCTCCAAAATCTCCTGGTAGACGGCTGCATTGACTTTGGACTTGATAAAACACAATGGAGCAACACCAGCAGATGCCACGGCTCCACAAATCATCTCTGACTTCAGAAACTTCACACTGGACTTCAAGCAGCTTGGATTCTGTGCCTTGGATTTCTTCCTCCAGACCTTGATTTCCAAATGATTATGCAAAATGTACTTTCATCTGAGAAGAGGACTTTGGAGCACTGAGCAACAGTCCAGTTATTTTTCTCCTTAGCCCAGGTGAGATGCTTCTGACATTGTTTCTGTTTATGGAGTTTTCCTGAAGACGTCTGAGCGTGGTGACTCCAGCTTCAGTCCACTCCTTGTGAAGCTCTCCCAAGTGTTTGATTCGGCTTTGCTTGACAGTATTCTCAAGCTTGCGGTCATCCCTGTTGCTTGTGCACCTTTTCCTTCCCAATTTCTTCCTTCCAGTCAACTTTGCATTTAATATGCTTTGATACAGCACTCCGTGAACAGCTGCTCTTTCAGTAATGAGCTTCTGAGACTTACCCTCTTTGTGGAGGGTGTCAGTGATCGTCTTCTGGACCATTGCCAAGTCAGCAGTCTTCCCCATTATTGTGGTTTCA
>NW_015506632.1:110945-114324 GCF_001515645.1 Sinocyclocheilus grahami
CAGGAGGAGGTGTAACCACTCCTGGTAGAGGAGGTGGAGGAGGAGGAAATGAACTGCATGGGAGAGGAGGTGGAGCAGAAAGAGCGCTCATTCCTGGAAGTGGAGGTGGAGGAGGTGGTGCACACATCCCGGATGGAGGAAGAGGTGGTGGTGGAGGAGGCACCGAAGCGCCCGGCAGCTGCTGGCATATGCACACAAATGCTTGAGAAGCATTTTCAGTTTCTGATGGCAGCGAGGAGTCACTCCTCCCGGGCCCCTGCGCCTCCACAGGAGGCACTTTAAACCTAAAGCTCTCCTCCATGGGAGACGTCTGCACCGATTTGGCCTCCAGCAGCAGCAGCGCAGTGTTCTCCGTCTGCAGGTCCACATGGCAGACGTCCGGGAGGAGGCGCTCCTCTGCTCCGCACTCCTGGTCCTGCGTCAGCAGCACCTCCCGCTCCAGCAGGGGCTGCTGTTTCTCCAGCTCGGCGATCTTACTGCGCAGGTCTTCGATGGTCTGCTCCAGCTGCTCGATCACGCAGACGTGCTCTTGCTTCAGATGCACCGTCTTTATCACAGACTCCTCCTGCGGAGACAGAGACAGGCATGATGAAAAGCAGACGAACGCCGCAGACAGAAACAGACATAAATCTGAGCTTCTCGTGCACTGGATTCTGCGAAGTCACTCGCGTTCGTGTCACGCGGTTAAACGTGTTTCCTGTGGGAAGAAACAATGCTGAAGTGTGGACAGAACTGATGAGGAGCAGCTGCTTTCAGACTCAAAACACAACAATAGATGCCCACAGTCCTCTGAATTCAACAGACCCCGGAGGAGACACCCCACAGGACCTAATAGAGAGCAGCACACACAAATGTTTAATGAGAAACACTGTGAGAGAATGAACAGAGAGAGAGCATGCATTTTTCATAAATATAAAAAACTTTACTTTATTTTATTCAAATAAAAGTAAAACATTTAGATAATTATATAAAATTAATAGTTAAGCATTAAAGACTAAGGTATTCATTTATATAAACAATTAATTGTGTATACTCTATTGCTAATGGTGTATAAAATTCTTAATATATTATAGTAATAATATGAAATTTAAATAGATTTTTTTATATAAACCTATTAAGGCAATTATTAATCATTAACTGTGTGCATACAATTATTATTAATAATTTTATAATAATTGCTTATTTAAATTTTATTTTATAAAAGTTTATTTAAACAAAAACCAAGCATTTACATAATCATATAATATTTACTTTCACTTTACTTTTCATTTAGCAGATGTATAATTAGATAATTAAACAAATTTCATATTATATATAATGTAAACAAATGCATATCATTAATTATTCATAGTAATATTTAATATTGTATAATATGAATTATTAGTTCATTTACATGTAATAATTGTTAATTATATATAGTTATTTTGTGTGTATGTATTTTTGAAAAAATGAATGTAAAAATAATTTATATTAATAAAATTATTGAATTAAATTATATTTTATAGCATTTTATTTAAACCATTTACACATACATACACGCGCATATATATATATATATATACACACACATGCACATTAACACACATACATATGGCAGATGCATCTCAAAAAATTTGAATATCATAAAAAAAATCATTTCAAAAAGTGAAACTTTCATATTTTCTAGATTCATTAATGCAAAACATTTCAAAAGTTTTTGTGCTTTAATTTTGATGATTAGAGCTTACAGCTCATGAAAGTAAAAAATCTAGTATCTCAAAATATTAGAATATTTCCTAAGATCACAAAAAAAATAATAATAATAAAAAAAAGGACTTGCAAAACAGAAAAGCTCAAATTCTTTAAAGTATGTTAATTTCTGCACTCAATAGTTGGTCGGGGCTCGTTTAGCACAAACTCCAGCATCAGTGAGGAGTGAATGGAAGCGATCCGCCTGTGGCTCTGCTGAGGCACTAGTGAGCTTCAGCTCTGATCCACTGTTTATCATCTTTCTCTTGATATTATAGATAGATATCTCATAGATTCCACATGGGCTTCAGGTCAGGCATGTTGGCTGGCCAATCAAGCACAGTAATATCATTGGAAGTGGTTTTGGCTCTGTAGGTAGGTGCTAAAGTTCTGCTGGAAAAGGAAATCAGCATCTCCATAAAGCTTGTCAGCAGATGGAAACATAAAGTGCTCCAAAATCTCCTGGTAGACGGCTGCATTGACTTTGGACTTGATAAAACACAATGGAGCAACACCAGCAGATGCCACGGCTCCACAAATCATCTCTGACTTCAGAAACTTCACACTGGACTTCAAGCAGCTTGGATTCTGTGCCTTGGATTTCTTCCTCCAGACCTTGATTTCCAAATGATTATGCAAAATGTACTTTCATCTGAGAAGAGGACTTTGGAGCACTGAGCAACAGTCCAGTTATTTTTCTCCTTAGCCCAGGTGAGATGCTTCTGACATTGTTTCTGTTTATGGAGTTTTCCTGAAGACGTCTGAGCGTGGTGACTCCAGCTTCAGTCCACTCCTTGTGAAGCTCTCCCAAGTGTTTGAATCAGCTTTGCTTGACAGTATTCTCAAGCTTGCCATCATCCCTGTTGCTTGTGCACCTTTTCCTTCCCAATTTCTTCCTTCCAGTCAACTTTGCATTTAATATGCTTTGATACAGCACTCCGTGAACAGCTGCTCTTTCAGTAATGAGCTTCTGAGACTTACCCTCTTTGTGGAGGGTGTCAGTGATCGTCTTCTGGACCATTGCCAAGTCAGCAGTCTTCCCCATTATTGTGGTTTCAGAGAACAAGAGATACCCAGAACTTATACTGTAGAGATGGTCATTTAATGAAACTAAAATGTAAATATTCTAATATTTTGAGAAACTGGATTTTTGACTTTCATGAGCTGTAAGCTCTAATCATCAAAATTAAAACAAAAAAAACTTTTGAAATGTTTTACTTTACATGTAATGAATCTAGAATATATATGAAAGTTTCACTTTTTTAAATAATTTTTTTAGATGGATCTGTGTGTGTGTGTGTATATATATACAGTGGGTACGGAAAGTATTCAGACCCCTTAAAATTTTCACTCTGTTATATTGCAGCCATTTGCTAAAATCATTTAAGTTAATTTTTTTCCTCATTAATGTACACACAGCACCCCATATTGACAGAAAAATACAGAATTGTTGACATTTTTGCAGATTTATTAAAAAAGAAAAACTGAAATATCACATGGTCCTAAGTATTCAGACCCTTTGCTGTGACACTCATATATTTAACTCAGGTGCTGTCCATTTCTTCTGATCATCCTTGAGATGGTTCTACACCCTCATTTGAGTCCAGCTGTGTTTGATTATACTGATTGGACTTGATTAGGAAACCCACAC
>NW_015506632.1:121482-135271 GCF_001515645.1 Sinocyclocheilus grahami
GTGTGGGTTTCCTAATCAAGTCCAATCAGTATAATCAAACACAGCTGGACTCAAATGAGGGTGTAGAACCATCTCAAGGATGATCAGAAGAAATGGACAGCACCTGAGTTAAATATATGAGTGTCACAGCAAAGGGTCTGAATACTTAGGACCATGTGATATTTCAGTTTTTCTTTTTTAATAAATCTGCAAAAATGTCAACAATTCTGTATTTTTCTGTCAATATGGGGTGCTGTGTGTACATTAATGAGGAAAAAAATTAACTTAAATGATTTTAGCAAATGGCTGCAATATAACAGAGTGAAAATTTTAAGGGGTCTGAATACTTTCCGTACCCACTGTATATATATACACACACACACACAGATCCATCTAAAAAAATTATTTAAAAAAGTGAAACTTTCATATATATTCTAGATTCATTACATGTAAAGTAAAACATTTCAAAAGTTTTTTTTGTTTTAATTTTGATGATTAGAGCTTACAGCTCATGAAAGTAAAAAATCTAGTATCTCAAAATATTAGAATATTTCCTAAGATCACAAAAAAAATAATAATAATAAAAAAAAGGACTTGCAAAACAGAAAAGCTCAAATTCTTTAAAGTATGTTAATTTCTGCACTCAATAGTTGGTCGGGGCTCGTTTAGCACAAACTCCAGCATCAGTGAGGAGTGAATGGAAGCGATCCGCCTGTGGCTCTGCTGAGGCACTAGTGAGCTTCAGCTCTGATCCACTGTTTATCATCTTTCTCTTGATATTATAGATAGATATCTCATAGATTCCACATGGGCTTCAGGTCAGGCATGTTGGCTGGCCAATCAAGCACAGTAATATCATTGGAAGTGGTTTTGGCTCTGTAGGTAGGTGCTAAAGTTCTGCTGGAAAAGGAAATCAGCATCTCCATAAAGCTTGTCAGCAGATGGAAACATAAAGTGCTCCAAAATCTCCTGGTAGACGGCTGCATTGACTTTGGACTTGATAAAACACAATGGAGCAACACCAGCAGATGCCACGGCTCCACAAATCATCTCTGACTTCAGAAACTTCACACTGGACTTCAAGCAGCTTGGATTCTGTGCCTTGGATTTCTTCCTCCAGACCTTGATTTCCAAATGATTATGCAAAATGTACTTTCATCTGAGAAGAGGACTTTGGAGCACTGAGCAACAGTCCAGTTATTTTTCTCCTTAGCCCAGGTGAGATGCTTCTGACATTGTTTCTGTTTATGGAGTTTTCCTGAAGACGTCTGAGCGTGGTGACTCCAGCTTCAGTCCACTCCTTGTGAAGCTCTCCCAAGTGTTTGAATCAGCTTTGCTTGACAGTATTCTCAAGCTTGCCATCATCCCTGTTGCTTGTGCACCTTTTCCTTCCCAATTTCTTCCTTCCAGTCAACTTTGCATTTAATATGCTTTGATACAGCACTCCGTGAACAGCTGCTCTTTCAGTAATGAGCTTCTGAGACTTACCCTCTTTGTGGAGGGTGTCAGTGATCGTCTTCTGGACCATTGCCAAGTCAGCAGTCTTCCCCATTATTGTGGTTTCAGAGAACAAGAGATACCCAGAACTTATACTGTAGAGATGGTCATTTAATGAAACTAAAATGTAAATATTCTAATATTTTGAGAAACTGGATTTTTGACTTTCATGAGCTGTAAGCTCTAATCATCAAAATTAAAACAAAAAAAACTTTTGAAATGTTTTACTTTACATGTAATGAATCTAGAATATATATGAAAGTTTCACTTTTTTAAATAATTTTTTTAGATGGATCTGTGTGTGTGTGTGTATATATATACAGTGGGTACGGAAAGTATTCAGACCCCTTAAAATTTTCACTCTGTTATATTGCAGCCATTTGCTAAAATCATTTAAGTTAATTTTTTTCCTCATTAATGTACACACAGCACCCCATATTGACAGAAAAATACAGAATTGTTGACATTTTTGCAGATTTATTAAAAAAGAAAAACTGAAATATCACATGGTCCTAAGTATTCAGACCCTTTGCTGTGACACTAACATGCACACACACATATACATACATATATATACACACGATAAAATAATAAATACTGCACTTACATAATTATACAATATTAATAGGTAATTACATGTGTGCAATTATTATAATTAATAAATGCGTGTATGCACATAATAATATTCTGTTAAAGTATTATTAGAACAGAAGGTCCAGTAGCTTCCTATGCTCTTGTAGTAAAGGTCTGATGGAGTGAAGTGTGCAGTGATGCTGCCCTCTGCTGGCAGTGCACACTACAGCACACTTCTCCTGAGCTCACCACAGATGTTTATTTCCTGTTTCTGAAATCAAACAAACTCTGGGAACCATTAAACATTACTCCAGCAGCAGGGCATCGAATCAAACACAATCAGCCCAATAACCTGCATGAGTGAATATGGAGCGCATATGGAAATGAGACGTCAACTAATGAATGAATCATGAAACGAGCTTCTCACGCATCCCATCCATCAGCGCTGAGAGAAACACTGAAGACTAGAATACTTCATTCAGATTTATCAGAAGGACTTGCATATTATAAAGCACCATGGTATTACCATGTTTCTTGGACATGTATAAAATAGCACGCTACAGATGTGAAGTAATGAGGATGAATTTTCATTTAGACCTTTAATGTGCGGAAAAACGAAGGGCCTTAGAGAGATGAATGAGACATACCTCAATTTGCAGGATTTCTTCTTCCTGTTGTTTTTTAATGCCTGAAACAATGGCCTGATGCTCTGAAACACACACACACACACACACACACACTGTAAAATCTATAGGAAATATGAGTGTGAATATGAATGAAGTTTCAGGACAATCATTTTTATTATAATTCAAACACTAACTTCACGAACACTACTGAAGGTTGAACGCAGATGCTCTGCAGTAGTTCGTTTTGTAAAGAAACTGATATTTAGAAACAATGTATTCTTTGATTTTCATAAGCATTTATATCAAAATGTTTTAATATAAAATACATACACGCGCACACACACACACACATCACACACACACACCATCACACACACACACACACACACACCATCACACACACACACACACACACACACACACACACACACACACACACACACACACACACACACACCATCACACACACACACAACATCACACACACACACAACATCACACACACAAAGTGGATCAAAACCTTTTGATCCACTTCAAATGTTGACTACTGTATACACATGCAACACATACACACACACACACACCAAAAAATACATAAAATATATTAAAAATTTAATATATTAAAAAACATGCGTCCACATGTTTGAGTAGAAATCTTCGTAAACTCACACAACACATGGCACCAAGGATGAAAACACGGTGTAATCATGCGAATGACGTGAATGTGATCAGTGATGGAGGGAATGATTAATTGCTGCTTGTTGCTAGGCAACATTAGTAAACAAACACTAGCACAAGGTGGAAAAAGCCTAGAATGAATACAAGTGCTTTAATATTTCTGAAGCTCAGCTCAGCTCAGTGACAGAGTTGAAATGAGGCGAAGCCACTGAAGACACGGCGTGATTGAGTTACTCACCCTCCTGCTCCTCGACCGCTGCAAAGAAATCATCTCGTTTAGACATTCAGAACCCTGAACCGAGTTAAAATGACTTTCCAGACTCTAAAAACCCATGAATCCTGTTTCTGAAGATGAATGTAGAAGATGGAGCTTGATTAACATCAGCTGACTGCTAGATGAACTGAAGATCGTCTCTCTATAACGCATGAATCTGAGAACTAACAGACAGCAGGATGAGCTTTCGGTACGAATAGAGACCTGAAATCCTGAAAAAATACATCTCAAGAGTCAAGACTCAATATTATACCAGCCATGTTATTTTTCATTTTATTTGAGGTTTGGGGTTTTGTTTTAAACCGTGATATGTCAGATTTTATCTACAAAAAAACAATGCATTGCATTAAAGAGAGTAATATTTCTAACAATAACTAGTTGAATGCTTGAGTTCGATGAATGCAGTCAGAAATACACTTTGTGTGTGTGTGTGTGTGTGTGTGTGTGTGTGTGAGCGTGCGAGTGTGTGTGTGTGAGTGAGAGTGTGTGAGTGAGAGCGTGTGTGTGTGTGAGAGTGTGTGCGTGCGAGTGTGTGGGTGTGTGTGAGTGAGTGAGAGCGTGTGTGAGTGTGCGTGCGAGTGTGTGTGTGCGTGCGTGGGTGTGTGTGTGTGAGTGTGTGTGTGTGTGTGTGTGAGTGAGTGAGTGAGTGCGAGCGTGTGTGTGTGAGAGAGAGTGAGAGAGTGAGAGTGTGTATGAGAGAGCGAGCAGAGAGTGTGTGTGTGCGAATGTGTGAGAGAGCGTGTGTGCGAGTGAGAGTGTGAGTGTGTGTGTGTGTGTGAGTGTGTGCGTGCGTGTGTGCGTGCGTGCATGAGTGAGTGAGAGAGAGCGTGTGTGTGAGTCTGAGTTTGAGTGAGTGCGTGTGTGCGAGTACGTGTGTGTGTGTGTGTGTGTGTGTGTGTGTGTGTGTGTGTGTGTGTGTGAGAGAGTGACCATACCATCCTCTGTGTATTTGGGTTGGGGCCGGTCCTGGGCTCCGGGTCTGGTCAGGGGCCACAGGTTCTTCAGGTGTCCCTCCAGACTCTCCAGAGACGGAGGCGGCTGACAGACGGCTGCCCATGTGTACAGCTGATCGTGCTGGAGACGCAGGAGAGACAAAACACCATCAGGTATCCAAACACAAACCTGCAGTAACAGCACAGATCATTAACCAATCACATCCAGGCCCGGATTTATCAAGCCTCTGAGAATTACTCACAAAACGCTGCTAAGAATTGACGTAAGTGTACAAAAATTCTTGGCTCAAAGCTGCGCTTAAGAAAGTTAGTTATCAAGCATCTCAGTCGTAATTTAAACTGAACTGAGCCGGATGATGCCTTTAACTGAAAATTCAGTCTTTACTTTTGTCCTACCTAATACAGTATTATTACCTAATTACGGTAATACTGTAAAGCTGCTTTGACACAATCTGTATTGTTAAAAGCACTGTATAAATAAAGGTAGGGAGCAGTGTTGTTATCATTAAATAAAACCACTGAAAAACTATGCTTTCAGCAAATAGTTTGTTGCTAATGCAGCCTTTCTAGTCGAAGTACTAACATTACTCAATTTTAAATGAAATAAATTATAATAAACAAAACTTATTTTCAAAATCACATTGACAAAATCACAACAATATTATTGTTAACTGAAACTTAAACATGCACATAATTGAAATAAACGTGAACTGAAGTAAAAGTAAATAAACAAAATAAACTTATACAAAACTTTCAGTTATTCTTTCAATATATATTCCAGTTAGTTGTCAAAGGCAACATTTAAAAGTTTTATTAAAGTTGAATTACTAAAATAACTAAGATACATAAAATTATTTTTTTTAAATCATTAACTAAATCAATTAAAAACCATTTACATTCATTTAAATAAAATAAACTTGAACTGAAATTAAATAAAATAAGAAAACTTTCAGTTATACTTTAAATAATCCAGATAGTTGACAAGGCAACATTTAATTTGAATAATTTTAGTACTTAAACTGAAATTTAAACAAACAAAAAAAACCTGACAAACTAAAATGGAAACAGGAAATATAAAATTAACTCAAAATATTAATAAATACTATAAAACTAAATGCTAGAATAAAACGGCACTGAATCCACGTGAACCCAGAACACAAAGCGTCTCAGAAGCTGAAGTCTGATCAGCGCTGTCTGTGTAAACTGCTCGTTAAGTCAGGGTTAAGCGAAAGACATACAGAACCAGGACTGTAAACGCTGAACACACACTGCGGCACACACACAGCTCCGGTGTAACCCGTGTCTCGGACCGCTGAAGAGCTGAAGAGAACAGACACATTTGCTCACAACATGTCCAAACATACACGCCTTTAGGCCTAAAATGCAGATTTGAGTGTTTGAATTTCATATAAAATTTCCATTTATTTGGATTACATCATTTTAACAAACTTGCATATTAATGCATATGCGTGTAAACTTTCTGCAGTCAGAAAAACATGACTGTTTATGAACTATTTGCACCCGTTTGGTTTTATTTCAATAACGCATTTATTTAAATAGTGTAAAATCGGCATAAATCGGTTGATTGCAAAATCATATATTTCAGTTAAAAAGTATGAGCATGATTTAAATATAGCTGTGGAACAAGCCATTTAATTACATTTGTTAAAAAAAAATATATATATAAATATATGGTTAAAAATCTAATAAAACATGCTTCAGAAATAAAGGGGTTTGGAGGATAAAAGAGTCCATGTGGAATCTTGTGTATGAGCAGCTGTATAAAATCACTAAATCATGCTGTGGTTCACGAGTTACTTGATGAGCCGTGGCCTTGAGCAATTTAATCTCAGCCAGCATATTCGTACGGGTTTAGAGCGACGAAAGCAGGTGAAAGATATCAACATTCATTTTCAGATGAACTGGTCCTTTCTGCATGTGCATCAGCAGATGGCGCTCTGACTCCCACAGCTTCTTGGGAACCTAAAGATGATGCCGAGCTTTTTCTTGGTAAGAGCCAATCACAATCGAGCAGCAGATCACATGATGCCAACCTCAGCCAGTAAGAACAAAGACAACAAGACCTCATGCGTGTCCATTCATTATAGTGTGTTCATGTTCCCCCAGTCCAGAGAATTAAATGCAATCTCAGTTTGTTCTGTTTCTTCATGTGACTCCAGACAGACTGATGATGATCAGATCAGAGCTCTGAGTGCAGCACTAACATATAGGAGAATTAGCTGCTGAGCTAGAACACAGCTATTCTAAGATAGCTATGTCCTAAACGTCTTATGAAGGCTTGTAGTCCAGAATAACTACACACAGCTAGCCTACATAGACAGCCAGATCTAGATTTAAAAACAAACTTTACCTGAAAAAAAAACACTTCAGATAGTTGCCAAGGCAACATTTCTTTTAATTTAGTTAGACTTGACTAAACGTACCAAAGAAAAAACTATTAATAAAACCTATAGAGACACAAAAACCATATAGATTTCATTAATTCATTATCAGTTATTTTAGTACATCAAGTCTATATCTATATCCATCCCTGCATACTACAAAAAGACAACAAAAACACAATTTAAGACAGAGAGTGTGTATGTGTGTGTTTGCGTGAGTGCCTGTGTGTGCGTGTGTGTGTGACAGTGTGAGTGTGTTGTGTGTGTGTGTGTGTGTGTGTGTGTGTGAGAGAGAGAGTTTGTGTGTGTGTTTGCGTGAGTGCCTGTGTGCGTGTGACAGTGTGAGTGAGTGTGTGTGTGTTTGTGTGTGACAGTGTGAGTGAGTGTGTGTGTGTGCGTGTGAGAGTGTGTGTGTGAGAGACAGTGTGAGTGTGTGTGTGTGACCGTGTGTGTGTGTGTGTGTGTGAGAGTGTGTGTGTGTGAGACAGTGTGTGTGTGAGAGAGAGTTTGTGTGTGTGTTTGTGTGTGTATGTGTGTGTGTGTGTGTGTGTGTGTGTGTGTGTTTGCATGAGTGCGAGTGCGAGTGTGTGAGAGAGTGTGTGTGTGTGGTATTTTCTGCAGATTTAAGAATGAGTCACTGCTGCAGTGCTTCAGCTGGAGCTTCATCTCCTCACCGTCTCACTATCCACATTAAACTCACAGTGAACAAATCTCACACACGCGCACTCAGGCATGATTATCAACAGCTCATTAAGTTCATTAGCATCATGTCAATAAGACCAAAAATGAGCCAGTGTTTAAACACGCTGTCAGAGAGCCAATGAGAAACAAGATGAAGTGCATCATGGGAGATGTAGTTCTGCCCATTAAACACAATCAATCAACACATCTGTACAGATGAATGTTATAAAAGTGATAATATCAGTGTTAGTCAAAAACAGAGTTGTTTTTAATAGTATCAGCACTGATCAGGCAGACACTGGAAGTCACAGGAGTCCAGCACGTGTCCAGAAAACACAGTGATTATGCTGGAGCAACAGAAATCAGAGCGAGGAGCTCAGCGACTGACAGGCGTTTAGAGATCTGACATGCTGTGTTCAGCCCCATCGACCGTGTGAGGAGAACAAAACACCACGAGAGGAAAGAGCGCTTCTACCATCAGCCAGTTCTTATGCAGAACACAATCAATTCCTTAAAAAACACTGGAACTAAATGATTCACGAGTCTCTACTATTTCGTGAAATTGATATTTGTGCATCATCTGAAAGCTGAATAAATAAGCTTTCCACTGATGTATGGTTTGTTAGGATCGGACAATATTTGAAAATCTGGAATCTGAGGGTGCAAAAAAATCTAAATATTGAGAAAATCATCTTTAAAGTTGTTCAAATGAAGTTCTTAGCAATGCATATTACTAATCAAACATTAAGTTTTAGGTACAGAATTTACAAAATATCTTCATGGAACATGATCTTAACTTAATATCCTAATGATTTTTGGCATAAAAGAGAAATGTATAATTGTGACCCATACAATGTATTGTTGGCTATTGCTACAAATATCCCCCAGCGACTTAACACTGCTTTTGTGCTGCAGGGACACATTTAGTATCTTAATGATACTACAGTAACACTGCTGTGAAGCTGCTTTGATAATCTGGATCGTACAAAATGCTATAGAAA
The DNA here is from genome assembly GCF_001515645.1 of Sinocyclocheilus grahami. Taxonomy (NCBI): domain Eukaryota; kingdom Metazoa; phylum Chordata; class Actinopteri; order Cypriniformes; family Cyprinidae; genus Sinocyclocheilus; species Sinocyclocheilus grahami. The sequence goes on from NW_015506632.1 coordinate 130,147, forward strand.
TAAATGTGACTTGAACTTCATTTGCTGCCAAACACAGTCACATGACGCTCTCTAATGCTCAGCCATTTCTCATCGATCCTCAGAGGTCAGTACAGTAGCGTGTGCTCTGAACTACAACAATCTGCCATCGATCTGATTGGCCGAGAGCGAGCATGGGCCTGATCACACCATCTGCTCTAGAGAGAACAGAGCGCATACAGAGATCCAGTGCAGAGACTCACAACATCACAGAGCTGAGCTGGATCATGACACTATCGTCTTCTGTAGAGCTGCTTTACAGCTGAAATTAAAGATCTATACTGAGCTTATATCTCACAATTCTAAGAAGGTGCTTAATATTGAGGCATGTATTATTACTATGAATCAGGCTACTGCTACTAATACTATCTTGTACCCTGCAATAAACATTTACTCAAACTCTCTTTTATGAGATGGGGGGGAGAAAATCGGCCAAACAAATTGACATCATATATCAGCATTGGCCAGAGAAAACCCCATATCGGTCAACCTCTAGTTCAGACAGATTCATTCAGATCCAGAGCTGTTCATCAGTCGCTGACACAAAGAGCTCTGACTGACAGAGAGAATATATTCACTGCACGCCAGAACAACAGACAGAGGAACAGAACAACCTCTCTTTATTCTCCTTCACGGACTGTACGGACACTCCGGTCTATCCATATATCTCACACACACACTTACAGACACACACACACACACACACACAGAGAGACACACACAGAGATCTTGTACCCTGCAATAAACATTTACTCAAACTCTCTTTTATGAGATGGGGGGGAGAAAATCGGCCAAACAAATTGACATCATATATCAGCATTGGCCAGAGAAAACCCCATATCGGTCAACCTCTAGTTCAGACAGATTCATTCAGATCCAGAGCTGTTCATCAGTCGCTGACACAAAGAGCTCTGACTGACAGAGAGAATATATTCACTGCACGCCAGAACAACAGACAGAGGAACAGAACAACCTCTCTTTATTCTCCTTCACGGACTGTACGGACACTCCGGTCTATCCATATATCTCACACACACACTTACAGACACACACACACACACACACACAGAGAGACACACACAGAGACACACACAGACACACACACACACAGACACACACACAGACAGGGTCAATTTTATGAAATTGAGGTTTATGCATCATCTGAAAGCTGAATAAATAATCTTTTCATTGATGTATGGTTTGTTAGGATCGGATAATATCTGAAAAAAAATAGGTGCAAAAAAGGGTGCAAAAAAATCTAAATATTGAGAAAATCATCTTTAAAGTTGTCCAAATGAAGTTCGTAGCAATGCATATTACTAATCAAACATTAAGTTTTGATATATTTACGGTAGGAGATTTACTAAATATCTTCATGGAACATGATCTTTACTTAATATCCTAATGATTTTTGGCATAAAAGAGAAATGTATAATTGTGACCCATACAATGTATTGTTGGCTATTGCTACAAATATCCCCCAGCGACTCAACACTGCTTTTGTGCTGCAGGCTCATAAATGCTTCCTACTATTGTCATTAAAGCTGCATGTATAATGACATTCACAATAGTTGAGATGCACTGCAGAACTGACCTGTGAACACCTGCTGGAAGCTGCATGTGGAGCTCTGATTGGCAGAGGGCCGCGGTGCGCTGGTTCTGAGCGTCTCCTCCGAGCCGGTGGCTCTGTGCTGCAGCGTGCGGAGCTCCTCGGTCCAGTCTGCGGAGCGGCTGATGGAGCCGGTGACGCGCCTCCTCTCGGCCCGGTCCGGTCCACGGCGGGTGGACAGCGGGCTGTGGGATGGCGAGGGGGCGGGCGAGCAGGAGGGCGAGCTCAGCTGTCGAGTGGTGGTTTTGATGTAGCACGTGCTGATGGGCGGATAGGGCTTGACTGCAGCCTTCAGCAGCCGTGTGACCAGAGGACTCTCCGGAGGGAAGGAAACGCTGCTCTTGCGCCTCTGGACGAGTTCCTCGATGACTGTGAGACACTCCAGCGAGCCTGTGGACCTGCTCGATTGCACCAAAAATCACAATCACGATTATTTAACCCGATTATGAGTGGGCCATATGAGCAAAACTTTAAAAGAGTGATTTATTTAAAGATATATGTGACCCTGGGGCACAAAACCAGTCATAAGGGTCAATTTTGTGAAATTGAGATTTATGCATCATCTGAAAGCTGAATAAATAATCTTTCCATTGATGTATGGTTTGTTAGGATAGAACAATATTTGGCTGAGATACAACTATTTGAAAATCTAGAATCTGAGCGCGCACAAAAATTTAAATATTGAGAAAATCATCTTTAAAGTTGTTCAAATGAAGTTCTTAGCAATGCATATTATTAATCAAACATTAAGTTTTGATATATTTACGGTAGGAGATTTACTAAATATCTTCATGGAACATGATCTTTACTTAATATCCTAATGATTTTTGGCATAAAAGAAAAATCTATAATTTTGACCCATACAATGTATTAACCCCTACCGGCAGAGAGCATTATTGACTGACTGTAAGCTATTTATTTATTCACTTTTTAACGCCATGCCAGCATCAAGGCTATTTACATGCTGATCTCAGAATAAATCACACAAAGTTATAAAAGACATTTCAAATCCACGCTGGACAAAAATTCTAAAACACATTCAGGTGATACATTTTCAAATGAATCAAATCATGCCTTTTAAATTCGATTGATAATATTTAACACTTTCCCCGCCAAACACAGAATTTCCCGTGTTTGTGTTCTCGCTGTTAAACGCTAGGGGGCGCTATCACGCATCTCCTGATTGAGTCTAGAATCACTCGATCAGAAACACAGACCAGGAAGACGCAGAAACCACTGATCTCAATTGCAAGCATATGCATATGAAAAATAATACGATCATCAACACTAGCCACATATAAATGAAAACTGCCTAATGTTAGAGTGAAATGTGGATCCAGAAAGCGTTAAAGAGCTGTGCAAGCTTTGGGAGCGCTGATGGAAGCCATCTACTGCAGCTTTGCTTTGATAATATTACTGAATTTGATTCAGATGTAGTATTTCATAAAAATGCGATTTTTGCTCAAAATGTTGCTTTTTTTTATGAAACCTACCTACATTCAAGTGTTGATAAAAAAAACAATGCTTGAAGCTATAATAAAGTGGGAATTTTAGTTTGAAAGTAGAGCGTCTGGTCTTTATTTTGATGTATTGCATGTTCAGATATTCATACAACAAACTATTCTGGAGGCCATGATGCAATTTTAGTGAAAATCAGCAAACTTTTTTCAAAAACGCTGGCGGGGAAAGAGTTAAGTGCAAAACTCAAATCGAGACATTTTGACAGCTCTACCTGAGGTCAGACGCCGTGTCCGTGCTCGGAGGCGAACGCTCGTCTTCTTCAACAGCCTCCACGGCGCTTTCGAAGGACGCAGTCAGGTCTGGGAAGCTTGTGGTGCTGTTTGTAGGAGGCACCGCTGGAGGAGGAGAAAGAGGGGCCTCTGGCTCTTTTGTGACCGTTTCCACGGCGACCGGAGCACAAAGGGCCTCCTCTGAGAGCCCGTTCACAGCCGGCTCCTCCTCAGGGAGCACAATCCTGTTTTTTTCCGCTTTAGGAACGGCTTCCAGCACGGTGAACGGCTCCGAGTCGGGGGTGGGAGTGTTTTTAGCGTCACCGGTTTGTTTACAATCCCAGGGAATCTTGCCGAGCATCACGCCCTGCTTCAGACGGATGGCCTGCTGGATGTCAGCCAGCAAATCCTCCTGCTCCGCGGTCGAGTGGAAGCTGTACATGTCCGTGTCGGATCCGGAGCTCGCCACCTTCTTCTCCTCCTCCTGCAGGCGAGGATGCTCGGGCTCGGCGTCTGAATGTCCGAGCTCATCTCCGGAGAGATCGGGTGTCTTATTGCACAGCGACGGAGCGCAGTCCAGTTCATCCAGCGATGCATCCTCTTTGGATCCGCTCAGGAAGCTTTTAGCCTTGCTCTGGTTCTTGCGCTTGCGTATGTGAGGGAACACCGAGGATCTGTCGGATTTGTTTTTCTTCTTCCCTGCCTCCCCTCGCGGTTTCTTCCCTTTCTTTGTGCCGTCGAGAGCCGCGCTCTCATCCGCCGCGCCTTCGGAGCGCTTCGGCTTCCCATCCTGATTGCCCATGATGAGCTCTCTCACGGCATGACGGCTCGGAGGTCTGCGTCTGCGCGACTCGCTCTCGGAGGATGGTGATGGTGATGGTGATGACGAGCAGAGCGGATGTATGGAGGAGGAGGAGGCTGTGATGAAAGAGAGCAGCTCGCTGGCGTCCTCTCCTCTGCAGAAGGATGCAGACAGCGAGGGGAGGAGGGGAGGGACACATGCGTCTGCGAGCCAGTACTGCTGCCGTCTGCCCAGACTCAACGCCTCCAGCAGCTTCTGCCTCAATCCTGCAGTCTCCAGCATCTGCATCGCGCCACAAACTCTCACACACACCCGCTACAGCACAGAACACACACCAGAGAGCTTTACACATGGAAAAATACATCTGCTGGAATAAAGCTCATGATTAAGCAATACATTAGCTTTGTCAAATGAATTTGTTTTGCTGTCTGACACATACGAGACCCTGCAGCACAAAAGCAGTGTTGAGTCGCTGGGGGATATTTGTAGCAATAGCCAACAATACATTGTATGGGTCACAATTATACATTTCTCTTTTATGCCAAAAATCATTAGGATATTAAGTAAAGATCATGTTCCATGAAGATATTTAGTAAATCTCCTACAGTAAATATATAAAAACTTAATGTTTGATTAGTAATATGCATTGCTAAGAACTTCATTTGGACAACTTTAAAGATGATTTTCTCAATATTTGGATTTTCTTAATATTTTCTGCTTTCAAGTTAATTTTTTTTCTGCTTTTATGTTAAAGTTTTATTAATTGCGTTGTTTTTGTCAGTTTTTATTTCTGCACCGGCTGCATCGCGTGCGCCACACACACGCACACTCACACTCACAGACACACACTCACAGACACACAGACACACAGACACACACACACGCACACTCACTCACACGCACACTCACTCACACACACACTCACTCACACACACACTCACTCACACACACACACACTCACACACA
>NW_015506632.1:135869-136441 GCF_001515645.1 Sinocyclocheilus grahami
CACACACTCACACACACTCACACACACTCACACACACTCACACACACTCACACACACTCACACACACTCACACACACTCACACACACTCACACACACTCACACACACTCACACACACTCACACACACTCACACACACTCACACACACTCACACACACTCACACACACTCACACGCGCACTCACACGCACACTCACACACTCACACACACACACACACGCACACTCACGCACACTCACGCACACACTCGCACACACTCGCACACACTCGCTCACACACACTCACACACTCACACACTCACACACACTCACACACACTCACTCACACTCACTCACACTCACTCACACTCACTCACACTCACTCACACTCACTCACACTCACTCACACTCACTCACACTCACTCACACTCACTCACACACTCACACACACACACACTCACACACTCACTCACACACACACTCACTCACACTCACACTCACACTCACAGACACACACACTCACAGACACTCACACTCACACACTCACACACTCACTCACACACACACTCACACACTCACACACACACACACTCACA
>NW_015506632.1:137631-161708 GCF_001515645.1 Sinocyclocheilus grahami
CACACACACACACACACACACACACACACACACACACGTATAAATTAAGGAAAATGTTTGATTTATATATAAAAATATTTATATGAATAAATATACAAATATAAATATATGAAGTTTATTTGCAAAAACAGTTACCTTTTTGAAAAATCATGCTTTTTATAATGTTATCATATTTTTATTAGTTATTTTTAACCTAATCAAAATAACCCAACTGCAGTTTGATTGAGATTAATTTGAATGCACAATGAAAAGTTTTTCGTTTTTGCAAATTAACTCTTCATAAATACATACAAATATTTAGTAAATGAATATTAAATAATAAGTATATAAATATTTGTTGTCGCCCTACTTGCAGTGCAGCTGGAGTGAGCTGTGAGGTGAAGCACAGCCGGTAACTGATTCTAATGTCATCTGGATTTCATAATCAGATTCCAGAACTCAAGCACTAGTAATTAAACACTAGTCAGAATACACCTTACTAACTAGCTGCACATCTGTAATCAGTAACAGACTGCCATTTGTAAGCAACCTACCCAGCTCTGACTGCAAGAAGTCATTATATGCTGGACTAAGCACTCTGTCTTTCGAGTAGATGTTTATTACAGAAGCTGTCACCTGTGCTGCTGGCGTGATGACGTCACGACGTGCACCTGCAGTGAAGTGCGTTCATTGGTTCGCAAGTGGACTTTAATGACTTCCACTTACCCAGAAATAATAAACGAACACAGAATTGAACTGGCTCCAGTAGATCTCTAGTGATCCACGTGAATCTGAAATCAATAAAAAAAAAAATCAAGTCTGTTTCTTGATCAAATAAACATCGACGAAAATCCGCTGTGACATTAAACCGGACTCACTATCGATACAAACCAACCGATTTATGCTGTTACTCTGCTTAAACTCGAATCAGAAGATGGTCGTGTGTTTGTCTCGCGTTATACTCACTCATGAATCACTGCTGCATATTTAAACCTCCCTCATAACCGTGTGTGTGTGTGTGTGTGTGCATCTTTCCCGCCGGCAGGTTTAATGCCACACCTGTGCTGTGCATCACCTGACGCACGATCCCTGCGGCGACAGCGACACCCAGCGGCCGCTTGCAGTCATTACACGCAGAACACCTGTGATCTGTGGATTTACAGCGGTTTCCAACTGCTTACACACTCCACACACAAATCCAAGAACTGCACACAAAATACAAAAAGCCTCACATCTCGTGCAAAACGAAGCACTGCGTTCAAAATATCACAAACACGTCTCAAAAGCAAGCATTTGCCATAATATTAATTCCTGTTAGATGTGTGTGTGTTACATCGAGAAGTGTGTGTTGTGTTTTGCAAAAAGTGTTTTCTGAAAGTCAAAGTCTGAGAATCAGTGTCTGGTTTTGTAGGTTTGGTGTGTGCTTCTGCTGTTTGAGTGTCAGCTTTCAGAAACTGTGTGACACGTGAAGATGAAAACTGAAAACAACTGTAATGCACTTTTACACAGAGAAAAGTCCAACTTGATCTAAGTTTGTTTAAATAACCCCAATAAATAAGTCACTTTTGTATAAAAAAAATTTTTATGCTTTAATGCTTTTTACATTTAAACATAACATTTACTCGAATAATTTTATGCCATGCAAAACTCCAATGCCTCATGGCTTTATTATTATTATTATTATTAGTTAAATGTTTTATTGTATTTCTGTGCGTGTGAATGCTTTTACAAGAATATCAGTCTGTGTAAAACAGTTTAAAAACACAGCACTGGATAAATGCATTGAACATTTAGCACATCATACAAAATATATACCACAAAATCACAGTTGGTTTTATTGATCAAACATCTCAGTATAGACAAAACTCATATAACTATCTACAGCAGTTTATAATAATTGATCACTCTCAGTGCTATAGTAATCAATATAAAGATGTATATTGTCTTGAATAAAGAAACAGAGAACACCAAAGTGTTTCAGAAAGTGTGCGTTTAAATAACAGATGTATATATAATTGTTTTTAAGGAATTTAATTATGACCACTAGAGGGGAGTGTGACTCTATATTTGATCTGAGCTCGTGTAAAAGCTTCTGAAGTCAGAATCACAGAAACAACAATACTGTATCTGGACCATCAGAGCCATCTGTTGCTGCTCCAGCAGTGTGTAATGCTGCACAACACGAATCTGACATGATCTCTGAGCAAGCCATCTTTTACTCCAAACATACTGGAAAAACAGCACATGTTCACAGCACAGACCGATATTATCAGCCAGTCGTGAGAAATACACTTTTTACCACGAGTAAATCTGAAATCCCTCTTCATGATCAGAGATATAAAAACGCCATATTTATTTATTTGTAATCAAACGCCACTCCATCTTGGTTTCGTATTCAAAAACAATCTGAACTACACATAATCTGACAGAAACAGGCACTAAACTCCCAACCGGATATGCATAGAACACAATAATCAGATATTACATATCACAAATAATAGAGGAATTCATTATTGATCATTTTCCTCCCACATTGTACATTTACAGGGTATTTTTTTTGCCGCAGACACTCCTGGACCAGCTTGAAGTTGTTTTTGCACTAATTATCTGCTGTAAAAACATAAAGAAGAGGATCAAGTGCACACTACAAGACAGAAGGACATTTAACACTCACAGCTTTGTGTTTTGTGTCATATCGGTTCACATACATTTACATTTAAGCAACTGGCAGACGATTTCATATCTATTGCATTCAAGGTCTACATTTGATCAGTTCATGCATTCACTAGGAATTGAACCCATGACCTTGCTGTTGCAAGCCATGATCTGTTCAAGCCATTTACATTTATGCATTTGGCAGATGCTTAAATCCAAAGTGACTTGCATTGCATTTAAGGTATACACTGGATCAGTTCATGCATTCCTGGGAATCGAACCTATGACCTTGCTGTTGCAAGCCATGATCTACTGTTTGGGCTACAGTAATGCATACTACGCAACTGATCCATAACGCAGAAATCACACGGTCATTTCCTCCCCGACTGAATCCCAGTATGAGTTCTTGCGGTTTATTCTTCTCAGAATGCAGGAGGGTTTTGCACTTGTTTTTTACACTGATTTGCACAGAACAGGAAAAAAGAAGCCAAAAACCAGGGATGCGACAGTGTTTAAGGAGACGTGGGCAGCAGGGTTTTTTTTGGCTCCGTCTTCCCACGGCCTCGGCCTCTTGCCGTTTTACTGGCTCGTTTCTGCTCTCAGGGGTTTAAAAGTACAGAGGAATCGTACTTTTAATCTCAATATTTTACACAAGTATCTAGCCAATGATTTATTTGAAATAAAAAGTTTCCTCATTTAATTGTACTTCAGTACTTACAGTTTTTGCATTAGACATGACAACTTCAGGTTGCAGTCTGGAGTTTTTTTGCTGCATTCTCACACTTTATCACTTTCTCACACTTTATTACGATAGACATTAAAGTAACTTTGCAACTGCATGTCAACTAACTCTCATTAGAGTATTAGTAGACCTTTTGGTTAGGGTTAGTAGAATAAGTTGACATACACTTGCAAAAATACTTATAGTCAGTGCTGGGCAGATTACTTACAAATTGTAATCTGTTATTAATTACAAATTACATTAAAAAACAGAATACATTTTCTTACGAGTTACGCCAAAAGTAATCTAAAAGTAGCCTAATCAAAAGTAGTCAATACATTACCAAATATGTGTAATCCAATATATTATGTAACAAACTACAATTTTCCTCACGTCAACATCATGAACTGTTTTGAAGTGTAGTACAATCTAATTACAAGTACTTAATTTTTGGAATCTGGTTACCTAATCCAGATTACATGTAATCAGTTACCCAGCACTGCTTATAGTTAGTAGGATGTCTGTTGTGTTAGCAGATATTCAGCAGACGGTCTACTAATACTCGAATGACTGCTAGTTGACATGTAGTTGCAAAGATACTTGTAGTTAGCAGAATGTCTAAAGTGGACTATCGAAATAAAGTGTAACCCTAAAAACATGAAGTGCTTTGGTTTTGTAGTGTGCACTTGACTTAAAGTGGAAATACATTTTTAAAACATTCACGAGGGCGAAATCAAACCCAGTAGAAGTTCGTTTCAGCAGTAGAACAGTTCAGAGCTGAAAGTACAAAATCACAGAGAACCACGACTTGGAGCATCACAAAACATCCACATAAACCCCAATGAAACACATAAACAGTGAATGTGAATAGGGATAGTTCACCCAAAAATGTTGACGTCCGTAGTATTTTCTTCATACTATGGAGGTCAACGTCTAGCAGCTACTTTTGGTTCCCAACATTCTTCAAAATATCTTCTTTTGTGTTCAGCAGAAGACAGAAAGCTTTGAGGGTGTGTACATGATGACAGAATGAAATTTTTTGGGTGAACTCTTCCTTTAGCATTAAATTAAAGTCAAAATGAAACTTATTTTATGTACATCACGAGCCAAACCTGTGAGAAGATAATGTAGGGTTGGACAAAGTGAATGATTTAACCCTCTGGTATTGTTCATTTGGGAGTCGTGTTATTCACGGCTTAAACTGATCGGAGGACATAATAGTGTAAAAATGTAATTTTTGCTAAATGAATATACTTCATTTCATTTCAATATTGTTTTTTCTTTAATATTTTACATTTTGAGTGTGTTTCATGTTACTAATTAATATCCATATCTAAATTATGAACTATTTTCTGTATAAATTGTAAAAAAAAACAATTATAATGATAAAAAAAATGTATATAATTTTTCAATGAATGCAGTATTTAAGTTAAAAATAGAGCAAAAGTATTTAAAATTCATTGAATTGAGGCAGATGTGTTCCACCTTGTGAAAAAAAGTAAAGAAAATCATCTGTAATACCATGAAGTAGCCATTAGATGCCTGTATAGCCATATATTCAGTGCTGTGCATTCCTTAGTTACTGAGCAGTGTTTTCAGGCATAATTACTTAAGTTTTGTCACCCCTTTATTGCTGTGGGGGGGGGGGGTCACATAGCAACTGCCACAAAAGTCACAGAGTTTCCGATGAAGTAGCGATTTAAAAAATTTCCAAACATTTTTTTTTTTTCGGTCTAAAATGACTGAACAACACCAGAGGGTTAAAAAACATGAGCCCTTAAATACTGCATGTCCCGCACGACTCTCTGTTTCAGTAGAAAACACATCAACACAGGTAAGAAACACACCCTGAGTGACCCTGGAGCACAAAAGCAGTCATAAGGGTCCATTTTTCAAAATGTAGATTTATACATAATCTGAAAGCTAATAAATAATCTTACATTGATGTATGGTTTGTTAGGATCGGACAATATTTGGCTGAGATGCAACTATTTGAAAATCTGGAATCTGAGGGTGCAAAAAAATCTAAATATTGAGAAAATCATCTTTAAAGTTGTCCAAATGAAGTTCTTAGTAATGCATATTACTAATCAAACATTAAGTTTGGATATATTTACGGTAGGACATTTACAAAATATCTTCATGGAACATGATCTTTACTTAATATCCTAATGATTTTTGGCATAAAAGAGAAATGTATAATTGTGACCCATACAATGTATTGTTGGCTATTGCTACAAATATCCCCCAGCGACTCAACACTGCTTTTGTGCTGCAGGGACACAGATGTGTGTCTACTGTGTATATATATAAATATATATATATAAAGACACACACATACAGTGCATATTTTGAAAATATTTACATGTATATATTCATATAATTTATATTATATATAAATATATTTATAAACATAACATATTTTTCTTAAATATATACATGCATGTGTGTGTATTTATTTATATATACGTAGTAAATATACACATATATCATGTACACACTTTTATTTTGGACGCGATTAATCGTTGCCCAGAGCGAATATAAACATGAATACTGTACAGCCCTTCAGAAACGATGCACAGAGTTCCTCTAGTTCTCCGCGGGACTCTGTTTCTGGTAAGCGTCCGCTGGCCGTCTCTGCTGGAGCTGCGGTTTGTTGGGTTTGTTCTTCTGACGCCACTGGCACAGCAGGATGGATCTGAAGGTGGTGCGAAAGGTCTTGTTGCAGAGCGCGTAACACATGGGGTTGACGGTGCTGTTGACGTAGCACAGCCAGTATCCCAGAGCCCACAGCGTCTCGGGGATGCACTCGTCGCAGAAGGTGTTCACCAAGACCATGATGTTGTAAGGCGTCCACGTGATGATGAAGGCCAGGAGGATGGCGCTCAGCGTCTGCGCCGCTTTCTTCTCTTTCACCAGAGAGACCTTCTTGCGCTTGTTGACCTGCGTCTTGGCCTTGCAGGCGAAGCGTTTGCCATCTTTGGCGTTGGGTTGATCTTTGGGTGCTTTGGAGTCCAATCCCTTTCTGGAAGGTCTCGCATCTTGGTGGAGGTTCTCAGAGATCGAGCACACGGCTTCTCCATCTTCCTCCTCCTCATCATCCGATTGGTCGACGGACACGGCGGTTTCGTTATTATTCCAGCTATCACTGCTACTGCGGTCCATCTCGCTGCCGTGACTCTTCCGAGCTTTCCGACTCAACGGCCAGAACCAAAAACGCCCCGCTTTGGTCCTCCCTGAGTTTCTCTGGTGGAGCTCATAACTGCTGTGACTGCGTGAGCTGTAAAAAATGAATCATGAATCAATGAATCAATAGTGTGTATATTTTAGTAAAGAAATTGTGGTTCAGTGTTGTATAGAAAAAAATCGAGAACTTTCACTAATAAAACTAAGAGAGGTTTTCCTCATGCTTCAAGAAAGCTCCTGCGAAGCTCCTGAGAAGCTCTGCTCAAGTGCACCGAGGGCAAAAGCTGCTTTAAACACAAAGATGCTCACACCAAATGTTGATTTCATTCAGTTAATAGAAGTGAATTGATAAAGAAAATCTGTTTATGGCATTATTTTTGACAGCATTCTCATTTTACAGCATTTTTACACAAGTGCCTAAAACTTTTTAACAGCACTGTAGCTTTGCAGGAGGTTTCTTGAAGCATCAGTTCTTCTGGATCGAGTCTGTCTCAGTTTGTTCTGTTTCTTCATGTGACTCCAGACAGACTGATGATGATCAGATCAGAGCTCTGTGTGCAGCACTAACATATATCTCACTGCATTATTACAATTAATGGCCAAATGAATGTTTGGAAATTAGTGCTGTCAAATAATTAATCGCGATTAACCGTATACAAAATAAAGTTTTTGTTTGCATAATATATGTGTGTGTGTTCTGTGTATATTTATTATGTATATATAGATACAAACACATACAGTATATATTTTGAAAATATTTACATGTCCATATTTATATTCATATAATTTATATTATAAAGAAATATATTTAATATATAAAATAACATATTTCTCTGAAATATATACATGCATGTGTTTGTATCTATATATACATGATAAATATATATAGCACACACACATATTATGTAAACAAAAACTTTTTTTGGATGCGATTAATCATGATTAATCGTTTGACAGCACTAAAATATATACATGTAAACATTTTCAAAATATATACTGTTTGTGTCTGTATTTATATACACACAATAAATATATACAGTACACATATTATGTAAACAAAACTTTTTTTGGATGCGATTAATCGCGATTAATCGTTTGACAGCACTATTGGACACGCAAACTGATATTTCCTACTGACACACTACAGCAAAATATAGAAATAACTGACTTAACACCATTTTTAGCGTAGTGTTCTAATCATTTTCTGTATGTGTAATATTGTTACCAGCTCGTACCATTTTTGCACGGATTCCTCCGGACTCCCTTGGTTCCCCGAACCCTTGAGTCCAGCCAGCTCTTTGGAGCGGTTCTCCGTCTCCTTGTAGATCCGCCAGTAGAGGACGGTCATGATGGTAACAGGCAGATAGAAAGCAGCGATGGCTGTGCAGAAAGTGGTGATCGGCTCCGAGAGGAACTGGATGTAGCATTCATCCGGAGGAACCGTTCGTTCCCCGACGAAATACTGCCAGAAGAGGATAGCTGGCGCCCAGAGGATGAACGAAATGGACCAGGCCAATCCAATCATGGTCATGGCTCGCTTAGTGGTGCGTTTGGCTCTGTACGTCAGCGGACGCGTGACGGAGAAGTACCGGTCGAAGCTGATGACCAGCAGGTTCATCACTGAAGCATTGCTGGCTACATAATCAACGGCAAGCCACAGATCGCAGGCCCAGTTCCCAAGCGCCCAGTGGTCCATGATTATATACGTAGTGTAGAGGTTCATCGAAAGCACGCCGATGATGAGGTCTGCGAACGCCAGGCTGAGCAAATAGTAGTTATTCACCGTCTTCAACTGCTTGTTGACTTTAAAGGACACCAGGACCAGGATGTTCCCGGTGATGGTAACTATGGAAAGCGAGCCGCAGAGGAACACGATCATCACGATCTGCCAGATTGTGTGTCCGAGAGTGGCATTGGCGGTCAGATTGGTGGCTTGCGAATCATTGGCGGTCTGGATGTCATGTGGTACAAACGCTGTGACGGGATTGGCCCGCATCCCCGGGGAGCTGTCGGTCAGGAATAATCCGGGCTCGGAGCTCAGCGTCAGGTTCATGGTGGCATATTCTGTGGACGAAGCTGACAGACGAGAGATATTACATTTAGTCATTAAGCAGACGCTTTTATCCAAAGTGACTTATAAATGAGGACAATGCAAGCAATCAAAATCAACAAAAGAGCAATGATATACAAGCGCTATAACAAGTCTCAGTTAGCTTAACGCAGTACACATAGCGAGTTTTTTTGTTTTTTGTTAATTATATAATAGATAAAAAGAAAACAGATAAATAGAATAGAAAAAGAATAGAGAAAACTAGTGTTAGAGGTCTTTATATATATATATATATATAAAACAAGCAGTAAGCAAACAAATGTGCAAGTCTTAAAGGGTCATGTTTTTTTTGTTTTTTTGTCCAAAAAAATTAATTAGCATTCAATCGTTAGCATGAGAGAAGCATATGAATACAAAAATATTACATTATATTAATAATAAACTAACTACAAAAATCATATATTATATTAACATTTTTTAAATTACATTATATTACTCTATATTACATTGTAATATATCATTATGTGACGGGTTTCCTATTAAAAAATAAACTAACTATAAAAATTATATATTATATTTAGTGCTGTCAAACGATTAATCGCATCCAAAATAAAAGTTTTTGTTTATATATGTGTGTTTGTTTATGTACTGTATGTGCGTGTTTTTACGCAATGCAGTGTAAAATTCAAAATGCAGGTAAAACACCTGTAAAAAAATTAATTTAGAACATTGTGCCCTTTTTTTATAGATTTTTTAGAGTGTATTACATACTTCTTTATTTCTCATAACCGCTATAGCTCTGATATCTGTCAGGTGGTGGCATCCTTTTATTTGTGACTCTGCTTACAGCATCTTTAACTGCTTTACACTGTGAAGCTCTTGAGTTTGAGGTGCTTGAGACGTTTGTGAGTATCTGAGGACGTCGTGATCCACAGCAAGAGGAAGATTCGCAGTGATTGTCTGATGTTTGCAGGATGTTTGAGTTTGATTGCACACCGACAAAACTCAACGTCAAACTGTGGACGGATACAAGATCAGCCTGACAAGAGACGAGACGCCGGAGAGAGATGAGAAGGAAAGAGAAACAGATGATGAAGAGCTGGAGAGAACAGCAGAGAGAGAGAGAGAGAGAGAGGGAGAGAGAGAGGGAACAGCAGAGAGAGAGAGAGAGAGAGAGAAGCAGAGAGAGAGAGAGAGAGAGAGAGAGTGTGTGTGTGTGTGAGAGAGAGAGAGAGAGAGAGAGAGAGAGAAAGAGGAGGAAACTATCATCTGCTGCTGAGATCTCGTCTCTGTATCTCGTGTCTCTGCTCATCATGTCTGTATTCAGTCATCAGCCTCATAATGTTGTTTTCATCCACAGGCTTCGGGTCATATATGATATTGATTCACATCATGAGACGGCTTTAACTCATAACACCGCTGAATAGCAGAATTATTCAAATAAATGAATGTCCATAATATTAACCTACATGATCCATTTACAAACCTAATTCAGACTGTGAATGTTTTAATATCCTCTCTAGATGTGGTCCTTAATATTACACACACATGCACACACACTCAATGCTGTATAGCTATCTTTGTGAGGACATACATTGACACAATGCAATCGCTAGCTCCTTACCCTAAACCTACCCTTTACCCAATTATAACCTGACCCCTAAAACCAAGTCTTGACCCTCAAACAGGCCTTTAAAAATTGTCCTCACTTTACAAGATTGTCCTCACTCTGATGGTCTAAAACTCAAACCGGCCCTCACAAAGATAGCTGTACAAGTGCTCACACACGCACGCACACACTCACACACTCACACTCACACACACACACTCACACTCACACACACACGCTCACACACACACACACACTCACACTCACACTCACACACTCACACTCACACACACACGCTCACACACACACACACACTCACACTCACAATCACACACTCACGCTCACATCTGAAGGCCTTTAACTGACCTCAGACAGACAAATCTAATCATTTTCCTCTTCTGAATCTTTCTGAAAGAGGACAAAATACACTCTACCATTCAAAGGTTTGTAGTCAGTAAAATATATATATTTATTCATCAAAGACGCATTAAATTGATCAATAGTCACAGTAAAGACATTATTAAAGGTTACAGTAGATTTCCATTTCAAATAAATGCTGTTCTTTTGGACTTTCTATTCATCTGTGAATCCTGAAAAATTAAATTTCCACAAAAATATTGTGCGGCACGACTGTTTCCAACATTGATAATAATCAGAAATGTTTCTTGAGCAGCAGATCAGCATATTATACTGATTTCTGAAGTTCATGTGACACTGAAGACTGGAGCAATGATGCTGAAAATACAGCTGCACATCACAGAAATACATTACAGATTAACAGAGATTCACAGAGAAAACAGCTGTTGTACATTGAAATAATATTTCACTATTTTTACTGTATTTTTGATCAAATAAATGCAGTCTCGGTGAGCAGAAACATGAAAGCACTGGACTGAACTTCTGAACAGTGGATTGTATTAAACACAAACTCTGTGGAGCTGTTGTTGTGTCGTTTGTAAAGTTTACTGTGGTTTCTCTCTCGACTCAAATCCCAGCGGAGCAGAGAGTCTCATAAAGCTCTGAACGCATTAGTGGACCGAGCGCTGAGATCTCCATTAAAACCATCAGCCTGTCCTGCTGGAGGCGGGCTTTAATCCCGCTGCGTTTGATTGACAGCTGAGAGTCAGAAGATCAAGCCCAGGTCTATTTCAAAACAACTTGAGTTTAACAATTCAACAAAAACAACTTAAGATCTGCCTCAGATTTATTTATAAGACAATGTTTCTCCTGTCAGCGAAGAGACAGAATGAAAATATCTGAAGTGTTTATTTGTGATGTTGGTTAATATCATATAAACACTTTGGAATGCTTTGGAATGATGATTTATTTATCTGATCAGCTATTACTCATAAAGATCATGGCAAACTGCCAAACATTCTGTTCTGCTGAGAAACCACAATGAGAAATTATGATTAGAAGATATTTGGCTTAATTTTCCCCCAAACTCCACTTGAGTTATTCGAGGCTTCATGCAGCAAAAACAAACGTTTTCCATCGCTCTCAGAAACACACACACGCTCCGCTCCGCTCCTTCACTGTGAAACACTGCCAAAAAAACTCATAAACACACATTTGATTAACATTTGCATTTTTTAAACAAGCAATTATGAAAGATTTATAATTAAACTAATTTAATAAAAATTGTGTCTACACCAATTCTGTGCATGTGTAAATCAGACTTATAATGATAAAATGCAATTAATAATGGTTCAAATAAGTAAATAAATACAGTCGTAACGTTCAAGAGTAGCAGTAGTGGTGTATCAGATGAAGTGTGTGTGTGTGTGTGTGTGTGTGTGTAGTCCAGGAATAAAGAACACATTCACTTTTGTAGATCAATGTTCTGTACGTTCATAATGCACAAACACTCAAACGTTTTTGTTTTTGTGTTTGAGTTTTGAGTGTTTGAGTTTCTCTGTGTAACAAAGAATTTAATACACACACAAGTAATCGATCAATATGAGCTAGTTGTGCTGTAGTAAAACAGGTTTATTTCCCAATAAATGCTCATAATCACAAACAACCTGAAACCCAGTCACATGACGAGGTGACGACTCTTCAGAAGAAACTCTGATCCAGTGCACTGATGATTCTGGCATAGATTAGCATAGCCTGTAAAGAACTGCTGACATCACTAATACAGGCTATACTAATTAAAGCCAGAGTCATCGAACCAGCCTTCAGACACATGACCTAAATCACTCGACCATGAGCTGCTGATTTACTGCACACAATGAGTTTACAAAGTTTCAATAAAACAAAGATTATGTGTTTTCGAATAAAACACCATTTCAGTCAAAATTGCGCATTTATTCAATATGTTACTTGCCATTTCTTTGAAATGATTTCTGACATTTACAAGCAAAAACTGTTTCAAAGTAGCCTATTTTTTCAGAGTACTTAACTGGAAAATGTTGAGTGAATGTCTCAAAAAACAGGTTACATTTCACCATCAAATTGTCAAAAAAAAATATACATGCAATTTTTGCACTGAAATGTTAACAAAATTTACATTTCATGACTGCACTGCAAAATCACTTCTACTGCTAATAATTAATTATTTAAAGGCAGCTGTATAAATACTGTTACATATAAATAAAAATACACATGCATTTTACAATAATATGTTTTCCACATTAATAATAATGAGATAAATATCATTTCAAAATCCTAAAAACAGGCTTCATTTTCTGATTTCTCTGATTTCTTCTTGATTTTGAGGTGAAATATAACTCATTCATGACGGCTTTTGATAAGATTCACCCAGTTAGACTAAAGGCAGGTCAGTGTTAAAGCGTCAGTAGTTAAACATTACACATGAAAAGAGTTCAGTAAAATTACAAAAACAACCTAAACCTCACAAACACACCGTCCTCTCGGTAAACAGATAAATGAAGGTTTCTAATGGAGATCAGAGAGAATCTGCCCTTACATTCACAGACACGCCATTAGGATGCATTACACAAACACAAGCCTTTCATAATGTCACATCATACTGATAATTAAACAATCCATCAGCAAACACCATGAAGATCAAACCACAAAACCAGGATCATGTCAATTAATAAATCAACCAACCAAACAAACAAGCATGTATACAGTGCCGTGAAAAGGTTTTTGCCCGCTTCCTGTTTTTTTAAATTTTTTGCATATTTGTCACACTTAAAAGTTTCAGATCATCAAAACATTTTAATATTACACAAAGAAAACCCGAGTAAATACAAAATGTCATTTATTAAGGGAAAAAAGCTGTCCAAACCTACCTGGTCCTATGTGAAAAATGAATTGCCCCCTCCTGTTAAATCATGAAAGAACTGCAATCAAGCACATTATTTTAGAAAGCGGAGTTAAATCTCACTAGCCACACACAGACCTGATTACTGCTGAATCAAGAAATCACTTAAACAGAAGCTGTCTGACTATTCTGTGGACTGATGTGGCAAAAGTTGAACTTTTTGGAAGGTGTGTGTCCCGTTACATCTGGCGTAAAACCAGCACAGCATTTCATCAAAAGAGCATCATAGCAGCAGTCAAACATGCTGGTGGTAGTGTGATGATCTGGGGCTGCTTCAGCTTCAGGATCTGGACGACTTCCACAATTGATGGAAACATGAATTCTGCTCTCTATCAGAAAATCCTGAAGGAGAATGTCTGGCCGTCAGTTTGTGACCTCAAGCTCAAGTGCACTTGGGTTCTGCAGCAGGACAATGATCCCAAACACACCAGCAAGTCCACCTCTGAATGGCTCAAGAAAAACTAAATTAAGGTTTTGGAGTGGCCAAGTCAAAGTCCGTGCTTAAAGGCACAGTCTGTAATTTTCGCCGCTAGAGGGCACGTATTCAAAACAAACAAATAGACAAAGGCATAGTTTGATGACGTCGTGACTGAGTGAGGAATCATGGGAGTTGTGGTCTTCATCCGCACAGCCGATACAATCCGACGGGACTCGCTAATGATTTATTAACGTAGTAGAATGAAGCAGGGTGAGACTGAAAGCCGTCGAAGAGAAACAAGGCGCTGAACGAGCGCGACACATGGCTGGAAAGCAGAGGAGCTTTTATTATGCCGCAGTCGAGCGCTTCCGCTGCTTCCGGTCGTGCGTATGTGGGGTAAAGCAGCGGGGCTTTTATTATGCCGCAGTCGAGCGCTTCCGTTGCTTCCGGTCGTGTGGCAGTGGGGTCAAGCAGCGGTTTTTTCCCTTAATAAATGAAGTCATCATTTCAGAACTGTATTTTGTATTTACTCGAGTTATCTTTGTGTAATATTAAAATTAGTTTGATGATCTGAATCTTTTAAGTGTGACAAATATGCAAAAAATCAAAAAAACAGGAAGGGGCAAAAACCTTTTCACGGCACTGTATATATATATATATACATATATAAATAACTAGGGTGTTCACCAAACCCAATTACAGTTAAAAACACTGTAATCATCATCCAGATTTCAGATGAGTCCATTCTCTAATAATATCTTGTCAGTATTGTGTTTGATTTGTTATGGAGTTTCACTCACACAGATACTAAAAGTTTCATCTGTTGGCCTGCGGTCAGAGAACATGATGTTCTCATGTCAGAAATCACCAGCTTATGCTTGCTGCTTCTCTTGGTGGCCCATAAAAATACTGACATGAGAATCATCTGAGAGGACGAGAGAGCACAGATGAGCGACGGACAGATAAACCCAGCCGGATCTCATGGGAAACGTGACGCCACAAAAGTTTCTATTTCAAACGTCCAGCAAAAGCAGAACGAGACAAACCAACCAACACCGTTTCAGATCAACAGACCTTCACTCCCACTGAGACACAATTAATTAATCAGCCGCTTCAAATCAATCCGTTTCAGAGCATTTACTCTGAAACACAAATTCAGATCAATATAAGATAGGATTCATCAGTTATTGCAGTAAACATGTTCCTTTGCAGCTCTACACAAGAATGAGAATCTGACCCTGTTTTTAATCTGGAATCATTGGAAAAACACGCCTCTACCTTTATTTCTGCACAACTCCAATAACGACCCATACATACAATTCACTGCCGTTTCCAGTTGAAATGAGCAGCAAAACACCAACAATTCTTTTTCACACAAATTATGATTAATACAGACTTATTTTTACATATTTCCTTGCAGTACCAAGGGTGTAGAATTTAGTCGAGATGCATGACATGTCCCTACCAATATCCAGCCACTGTCCCTAGCAATAATTTTGATCTAACAATTAAATATATGTGTATGTAAGCACTGTTGTTATAATTTCGGCTGCATCTGAAATAGGTTACACCATTGATATACCTGAGAAGTTAAAAAAATACGCTAGAAAACATTTAATAGATGTGTGGAGTAAGAACACATAAGAGCCGAAGTGTTAATTTGATTCAGATCAGGACTTCGGAGCAGGTTCGTGAATCTTTTGATTCAGATCAGAACTGTTAAACGAGTTTGCGAATCTTTTGATTCAGGTCGGAACTTCGGAGTAAGGAAGCAATACACAAATACATATATCCCTTAAGAAAATTAACCATGGTTTTATTATAGTAAAAGTGTTTTTTTTTGTAAACCAGTTTTACTACAAATAGCCTACCATGGTTAATTTAGTTAATATGGGTTTTTTCCCCACCTTATATATAAAGATGCAGTTTTCACTGCTTTGAATAGTCTCAATATACCTGTCTATATATTTCCTATATTCTTCTGATAGCCTAAATGATAACAATGTGAACGGAAGAAAACAAAGCCAAATAGCCAAATCTACTATGAAAAGCTCAACGTTCTTCCTCTGAAAAAAACTTTGTCTCCCAATAAAGCATAAATCCGTGCATTCTGACCCTCACGAGATTGCATAAAGCCGTTTAATCAGACTGCGGCACTCAAATATAAACTGGGGAAAAAATGATCCTTCACTGGATTTTGATGAAAATATTTCCACTTCTAATGCGTTAGAACTTCACCAGAAGACATCAGCGTATCATCGCACCTGAACTCATTTGCATTTCAGGAGTTGATCGAGTTTAAGAAAATAATGCATTTATATTTTGGAAAATAATGACTCTGACAGAAAGTAATTAAATATAACAAATGTGTGCAGATAAGACGGTTAGCTGCCGTCTGAAGATAGAACGCCTCTTTTATACAGTTCTGGTTCAGTGAATTACATCACAGACATTTCATGCAGGTTCGGAGTTAAAACAAGCAGAACCCGCACAAAGATGAAGAAAGAGAATAAAAGCTTCAGAAAAATATGAGAACTTACAGCGCAGGATCTGAATTCAGATGCAGGCTCAAACTCATCTGCTTGGTTAACTACAGACATGTTACATTACATTACAGCGCCGATGATATTAATGTTAATCATCAGAGCTGAAGGCCGAGAATAAAGCGATTAAAGATCTTCAATCAGCTCTTGACTTCCGTTTGCTCACAGAAACTGACACAGATGAGAAAAACTCCTAGATTTATCTAAATAAATATCATTATCATGTTCTGTGTTCAATAATCGGCTGAACCTCTGAATCAGAGACATTTTGTCAAGCAATCCAAATCTATTTTTGCCCATTTTAACCACATTCCATCCCATAATTTAGATTAAATGTACCATAGATCCCAAAAAGCCCTTAAATATATCTTTGGATGTTGATTTGATGTCTTTGATAACACTAGTTTGTTTAAGTGCTGATGCTCAAATTCAATCCAAACACAGCCGTCCTGTGGCTTTTCACACGGTTTGATTGAGTTTTTAATTAGAAGACTTCAGATTTTAAGTATCACGTAAGCTATGTTAATTTGCTAATGTGTGTGTTGCATTACACAGCATTTAAATTTGAGTAAACGGCACGTAAACAAACTACTGTCATTAATCCAGCATTTATTCATTAGTCTTTGCTGTCACGCGAAACCTTTCGATCTCTGCGGTCATTACAAATAAATCTGTGCTAAAGTATTTATATGAAAAGCATTTCAGACTTCCAGAAATGTGCTGGAAAGTTATTAACTTGATTATTTATGCAATGACGAAAACATAAACACGATGTTACTGAAGAGCTAAATTTATCACAGTGAGTGATTGAGAGTTTACTTGCATGAAAACAAAGTTCATTTTCACATTTCTTTCCTTCTTTTGAAATGCTGATACTATCTGATCAACGCCACAAAACATCCCAGAATTCATCAGATCCACTGATACTACTGATATCCGTGCTGTTGATTTCCCTCCAAAATGATGTCATTTCCTGCAAGGTGATGTCATTACGGAAGTGGCTTTTGTTAGTTGATTTTACAAGTGTTATTTAATGGAAATATTATTTAATTTATCAATGATAAAATGTTCAATTATTTAATTATTTAAAAAATAATTAGTTTGAATAATCTAGAATAATCGCATTGAATCGTATAGCAATTAGTGCAGCATCTGGGGTGAAGACTTTTTAACTTGAAGATCAGGGTAAATTTTACTTATTTTGTCTTCTGGGAAACTTGTTAGTATCTTCTGTAGCTTCTGAAGGGCAGTACTAAATAAAAAAAAATATATGATATTTAGGCAAAATAAGAAAAGTGTACACATCTCCATTCTGTTCAAAAGTATTCACCCCCGGCTCTTAATGCATGGTTTGTCCTTCTGGAGCGTCAGTGAGCGTCTGAAGCTTCTGTAATAGTTGCATATGAGTCCCTCAGTTGTCCTCGGTGTGAAAAGATGGATCTCAAAATCATACAGTCATTGCTGGAAAGGGTTCAAATACACAAAAATGCTGGAAAACCAAAGAATTTGTGGGACCTGAAGGATTTTTCTGAAGAACAGCAGGCAGTTTAACTGCTCAGGGACTCATGAACAACTATCACTAAACAAAAAGCCACAGCTGTGGGTCATTCAGCTAACAACACATTATTAAAGGTGACATATCATGAAAATCTGACTTTTCCAGGGTGTAAGTGCTATAATCAGGTCCCCGGTGCATCTACCAACCAAGCAAACGTGAAAAAGATTAACCCAGTCACTTTGTTTTGGGAAGCCTTTTTCTGCAAGCGTCTGAGAAAACCAGCGCGTCTGATTTCACTCCCTCTGTGACGTGGCAAAGGATCTCATTATAATATCACCGCCCCTTAATCTGTGAGTTTACACCCACAGCGCCGTTATTGTGTTTTCACAAGTGACAACGGTGTACTAGTTCTAACGCCATGGAGAAAGTTTGAGAAAGCATGCTAACTGTTCAGTGTTTGGCTGCAGAGACCAGCACAGAACACTGTTTAGAGTCCCAGCCTCAGAGGAGACGACAGAGCAGAGGATTTATTGATTTATTTACTGTATATTGCTGCTGCCACACAGATCTAAAATAAACATGAGATTTATTTCCCAGCTGTTTACCTTCACAGACATAACCCACTGTTTTTGTAACTCGTGTGTGTTTTTAAAGTAAGCTTGTGTGTGAATGAGAGCTTAGTTTATTACTCGCATGCTGTGACAGCCGCTTTCTGTGCGTGTGCTTCAGATGTGTGCGCTCAGAAAACCCTATATCAGAAGTTTAAACTCATATGGTTTAAAACGCACGATTTCAGCACGATAAACATGATAATCAGAACCAAAACAGATGTTTTTAGCAGGTCCGAGCTGTAATGGCGCAGCTCTATTCTGGAAAAGGGGGCGGGGAGCATCAGCTCATTTGCATTTAAAGAGACAGGCACGAAAAACAGCATGTATCTGCTTCCACTCAAAATAGGCATTTTCAACATGTTATAATAAATGATCTGTGGGGTATTTTGAGCTGAAACTTCACAGACACATTCTGGGGACACCAGAGACTTATATTACATATTGTAAAAAGGTGCATAATATGTCTCCTTTAAGAATCAACGGAGTCATTTTTATAAATTCAACTATTATTTTCTCTTGTGGACTATATGTAAACATCTTTTACGGGAAATATCTTATTCAGGTCAGTGCTAAATAAACTATGAAATACATGCATTTTGTATGATCTCTCTTATTTTGGTAAAATAATAACATTTTGCAGATTCTGAACTTTTGACCTCAACTGTAGATAGCGCAGCAGAAAAGACCTGTTTTTTTCTATATCGAGGTTCTATCTGCTGCCATTCCTCTGATAACAGATAACAGTGCTTTAGGGAATCCTGCGTTAAAAATGCACGCTTGAAAACATCGCCAGAGTCGCTTGTTTACACGTGTTTCTCTCATACATGCACGGCTGTAATATCGAGCACATTCCGGCAGAAGGGCTGATGGTTTGGCCACACGCTGCGACAGATGAACGGCTTTGGACGGTGCTCAAGTTCTGCTGTACGTCGTGAACGACAGTCACACTGATCCGCCGCTACACACCCACCAACTGTTGAGCTCAAAGACTAGCTCGAAGCCTTCAGCTTACATTACACTGCATTCACACATGAACAGTCAGTCAGAGACGGATGCAAATCTAAGACCAGACAGAAATGAGTGAATATGAAGGAATAAACCCTTCACATCAGGCTAACGACAGCAGAAAGAGAAATCATAAACTACTGTGACGCTCGTGTGCAAATCAAAATGAAAGAAGGAGGACTAAATCTGTTAACCAAACATTTCCTTAACCAGCCTGTTTCTGACAGCCAGTTTGATTTGAGCAAATCGATCTGTATAAACTCATTCAGATGCCCTTATACAGTAATGCACCTCATTCTGGGCAAATAAAGTTCAAACACCCTAGCACTACTGTTACTGATTACACACTCTCTGAAAAAAAGGTACAAAAGCTCTGCCACTGCTGCAGTACCTTTTCAAAAGGCACACCTTTGTACCTAAAGAGTCCATATTGTTACCTTAAAGGTACATATAAGTCCCTAAAGTGTACATATTAGTACCTAAAAGCTACAAAAGTGTATCTTTAGAAAAGGTACCGCCCCAGTGACAGCTTTTGTACCTTTTCTTCTGAGAGTGCAGATTGCATGAGGAAAACTGTAGTAAATCTAGGTTACTCATTTTAGAATGTATTCTGATACTTTTTACCTAACTTGTTTTAAACTTACCATTAAATCTACCATATTAATATAAAAAAGTAAAGGGAAAGAAAATATATTCCATTATTTGAAATCGTGACATTACACCAGGGTTTCTCAAACTGGGCAGAATGCAGTGGGTTTGTGAGTTGATAAAAAGCTAATAATTAATTCAAAAAAAGAAAAAAACAGAATTTTGTTTAATTTGTTTGTCAATGTGACCAATAACCGACATCAGAAAAATGTGAACATGCGAATGTTTAGGTCAATTATTGAAATATTAACTTCCTCGGGTAAATATTTTATTTTAATTGGGTTTGGCTGACAAAAATGCATTTTATGAATGAACATTAATAAACATGAAACAGCATTTTGACATTACATGCCCAAAGTCTTCCAGGTTTGATTTTTTTTTTTTCACTGGATGTGATGAAGACAGCTATATTTAGTAACTCGCATAATTATTAATTACAAATTCAGAAGCATGGACTGCAAAATGATTTACATGACATATACATGGCCATTCTATATTGTGAATATAGTCAAAGCTAAATGCTGAGACGCACAGTAGGATTTCTGGAAAAGGAAACTGAAAGATAGAAAGAATTAGGGAGAATCAATCAATTATGAATATATTACTGCCATTTTATGAATAATATGTGACCCTGGAGCACAAAACCAGTCATAAGGGTCAATTTTGTGAAATTGAGATGTATGCATCATCTGAAAGCTGAATAAATAATCTTTCCATTGATGTATGGTTTGTTAGGATCGGACAATATTTGAAAATCTGGAATCTGAGGGTGCAAAAAAATCTAAATATTGAGAAAATCATCTTTAAAGTTGTTCAAATGAAGTTCTTAGCAATGCATATTACTAATCAAACATTAAGTTTTGATATATTTATGGTAGGAAATGTACAAAATATCTTCATGGAACATGATCTTTACTTAATATCCTAATGATTTTTGGCATAAAAGAGAAATGTATAATTGTGACCCATACAATGTATTGTTGGCTATTGCTACAAATATCCCCCAGCGACTCAACACTGCTTTTGTGCTGCAGGGACACAATGTAATCATGAAATCCATAAAAAAGTAACTGATCAGATTATGAGCTTTATAAAATGTAACATAATCCAATTACAAGTAATCAATATTTGTAATCTGTTACTAACCAGCACTGCACCCTAGCAACCGCATAGCGATACGTAATTCCCATTACAATCCAGAAACTTCTTCAGTAATCAATATGTGGTGATATTCTGAGAGAAAGCGCTTGTCTGCGAGCCGGCGAGTGAACGCTTCCCAAATCTCTCTATAAATGGATGAATCTGTGCAGCTTCTGCTCTCTGGCCTGCAGTGCAGGGCAAATGTTCTGTAGCGCAGCTTTATCTGTCAGCACATAATCAAATCCAGATCCCGCTCATGCTAATGAATGTATATCCTAACGACACGCGCCACTGAACACAACATCTGATCGCTGCCAAGACTCCAGATCAACTGAGAGCAGCTCCGTCTCCTCCAGAGAACCGCCAGAGACGTCCAGAACCTGCGTCGCCGGAACATAAAGAGAGAAATGTGCAGCTCATAGTTCAACACAAACTCACAAGAACAGCAATGAAGCCTGTTCTGAGAACTATTAACGTCTGGCAATCAAACATATTAAAGCACTAGTTCACCAATAAATGATCATTCATTTATCACGTTGCTCCAAACCTCTAGGACTTACTTTCTTCAGTGAAACACAAAAGAAGATACTTTGAAAGATGTTGGGAACCAGACACTTTTGGACCCCATCAACTTTCAAAATATATTCTTTTGTGTTTTGTGTTTTGTGCGTGAACTCTCTCTTTAAATGTCTTTCCACTGATTGTCAGAAACTACTACAATGCAGGAAAAAAGAGAGAGAGAGAAAGATATTATTTAAATTGTAATGTATATTTGCAAAGTATGCTGGTAGTATTTTTCAGAGTTATTATTGTAACCATAAAAAAGCATTTGAATATAAACATATGAAAAACATTAACTGAAATGATATTCAAATAAAACATTAAAAAATATATTTTTATTTTAGGTGCTTATTGTCATGCCAACATTTTGCAGTTTTGTACTAAAATAACCAACATTTATATCAAAAACTATGCAGACATATTTTAAAAAATCTAATAAAAATGATGAAAACATATAGCAAAATAAAAAATTTTTTTTACTAAAATTAAAATAAAAATGAAAACATACAAATAAAATTTAATTCAAAATATTAACAAAATCTCTAACAGTATATTAATGATATTAAAATACTGGTATCTGCTGTGGAATTTAACATATAAGCAATATGGTTAATTGTCATGAAAATAATGTCACAATGAAACCATGAACTGCTGACGCATAAAAAAAGATCTACGTGAAAATTTTAAAAACAATCCTTTTGCGTTTTATGAACAGAATAGGTTTGGTTCAACATGTTGATGACAGAATGTGCATTTTGAGCTGAAATGAGGCGCCAGATTTCACTGAATTAACCCTTTAATTAATAAAAATATCAGTTTTTAAAACTATGGGCTGTCAAGCGGTTAAAATATGTAATCTAATTAATTACATCATGTGCAGATTAATTCATCTTAAATTAATCGTGTTAGATGATTGTGTTATAAGAAATGCTTTGAATAGACATATTAATATTTTGATTTAAGAATTGATTTAACAAATGAAATGATATGAGTGAGTCATTCAGTCATTCACTGAACCGATTCGTTCAAATGGCTGATTCATTCAGAAACGAAGCTGACTGCTCTGTTTTTATGAATGAATCACTGAATCATTCACTCACTCGATTCATTCAGTAACGAATCACCACTGTGTTGATCAGAAACACACAACAGTTCTATTTTCATTTGTGAAACTGATCAAAACAGACGATATTTACAATACTGTGTTTCTAAAATGAAACACAATATGAATTTTAAGTTTATCGAACAGTTGTATAAAAAATATCACGTTTGCAATTGTGCAAATATTGGTGAAAAACAGCCCTCTTGCTGGTGTTATGTACATACTGTATATACAGGTGCCTATAAACATAACATAGTTTTCTTAAATATATACATGCATTTATATATGCGTACATAATAAATATACACAGTACACACACATATATTATGTAAAAAAAATATTTTTTTTGCATTTGATTAATCATTTGACAGCACTATTATATAACCATGAAAAATGAAAACAGAAAACACAAAAATTGGGGGAAAACAAACCCGTTTTCGTAGGGCTCTATAAACATAAAAAAAGATTCTGCCGTCCTCTGATTTCTTGTGTTTCCAGCGGAGTGAAGAGAGCCGCATAACAGAGAGTGAAGTGTTTCAGTAAGTGTTGGAGATGTTTCTAAATGCGACTGCATTAAAATAACATCAGAAGAGCTTTTAGACTCATGGCGGTCAGATGGCAGAACTCATTTACCGGAGAAAGAGTCCAAAACCGGCTGCACACAAACATATCCATATCCACATGCATCAGATTTACACTGCATTCACACAATAATCTATCTATCTATGTTTCTTCAGAGGTTAATAAGACGAACTATAATCATCTAACTGTCCCAATACAGCCACTGTTAGTGTGAATCTGACAGTGAGACAGAACAGAAAGAGTATTGATCATGTGCTGCACTGCTTTCACAGATCACCGATTCATCCACATCAGAAGATCTGTTTCCCAAATACCTGTGACATACGAGAGGGAAAACTCAATCACACACACACACACACACACGCACGCACACACACACACACACACACGCACGCACGCACACACCCACACACACACACAAGCTCACACACACTCACACACACACACACTCACACACACTCACACACACACACA
>NW_015506632.1:161737-164237 GCF_001515645.1 Sinocyclocheilus grahami
CACACACACACTCACACTCACACACACACACACACACACACTCACACTCACACACACACACACATGCTCACACTGACAAACTCATATAATGGTGCACAGTATGCATGGAATATCTCTGAGAGAATATCCATGTGTAGAATACAAGCACAGTGCATGATATTCTGCATCCCACGATGCAATGCACTCAGCTTGACCCTAAATTTCAAATGTGCTTAAACAAAAAAACAGCTGATTCTGAAAGAGACAGTTCACACATAAATGGAAATCCTGTCATTATCTACAATATTCTGAATTTTGAAGAATCTTCACACAAAGTCAGTTTGAAGTCTGTCAGGTTTTAAAGTGACCATAAAAAATACTGCAAAATAACTAGCAAAAATGATTTTTGAAAAATTAAAGTTGTAAATAAAAGTATGTATTAAATATTTTTATGCTCATAATATATTTTAAATATGTACAGAATATGTGTTAGAAACTGTAAAGCTCAATTAAATATATTTTTTCAAATTGAAAATACATTGTTTAAACCTTTTTATTTACCAAAATATATTTCAAAATGTATTTCAGGGGCAAGAAAATATGTTTTGAATCTTACAGCAGCCTGCATTTAGGCTAATATAAAAATATTTATATTTTTTAAATATATTTTCAAAAATATACAATAAATGGCCAAAAAGTATATTGGTAGAAAATATAATTACATGAATAGGCCTATATTTTGAAACATATTTAAGCAATATTTTATTTCTTATATATATATATATATATATTCGTTTTTGTAATCATTTGTGAAATGTACTCACAATTTTTGAGTGACTGTAATTTCAAATTAAATCCTACACCAATTTTTCAGTGTTGCTCAGTTTTGTTAACCAGTTAAACCAATTCATGCAAGAGCTCGTAACAGACTGACGCAACACCAGCCAGTCTTTCATTATACAGTATTTCACTCCATTATATCAGGAACACAGAAAACAGCCTGTTTCACAAACAACGCCTAAGCAACACCAAGACGATCATGAGGACACTATTCTAGGCTTTTCTGCGAGGTGGATATCACATTAACATGATCCAGATCAAATCTGTGGCTGCAGAAACATGATGATATGATGAGATCAGTAAAACACAGACAGGAAGAGAGAGAGAGAGAGACAGGAAGAGGCTGTCTGAGTGACATGTGAAGCGGCCAATCACAGTGTGTTTAGCTTTTACGTGAGATTACAGTTGTTTCATCTGCTTCCACACCGCATCTTCACGTGTCACACAGTTTCTGAAAGCTGACACTCAAACAGCAGAAGCACACACCAAACCTACAAAACCAGACACTGATTCTCAGACTTTGACTTTCAGAAAACACTTTTTGCAAAACACAACACACACTTCTCGATGTAACACACACACATCTAACAGGAATAAATATTATGCCAAAGGTGTTTGCAAATGTGTGCTTTTGAGACGTGTTTGAGATCTTTTGAACGCAGTGCTTCGTTTTGCACGAGATGAGAGGCTTTTTGCATTTTGTGTGCAGTTCTTGGATTTGTGTGTGAAGTTTTGAAAATGTGTGTAAGCAGCTGAAATAAACTGTAATCCATTTAGGGGCAGAATTCAGTCAAAGCATTGATGTCATATGAATGCCTGATGCTGAAACTACAGAGATGTGTGTTCTGCTTCTTCTGCAGAAGCCCAGAACTCTTGTTTGAAACACTCCTGATGCGTGACGCAGTTTCTCGATGATAGATGTGTGTGTGCTGGCATGTTTCTGCTCAACAGGTGTCAGAACCGAGCGCTCAGAGGGTCCGACTGATGAATAAACAGGCAGATGGATTTACTGGGACACGCGGATGAAGAACTGAGCAAATATTTGATTTAACAGTTGGACCTGAAGAGCTTTTGGCACTGGAAGCTCAGCGAGCTCTTTATACATTCACATTAAAGAAGATTCATGAACGCACTCTATTTATACACGTGCTGATGAAAAGACATTTGCTCACACACACACACACACACACACACTCACACTGAAACACACACACACACACACACACACACACACTCACTCACACTCACTATGACTCTCCATATGCGTAATGGTTTTTATACTGTACAAACTGTATTTTCGATCACCTATACACCTAACCCTACCCCTCACAGAAAACTACCGGCAATTTTTGAATTTCATAAAACACCATTTAGTATGTTTTTGAACCCTTTTGGTTTATAGGGACACAGGAAGTACACAATACACAACAAACACCACATTCAGTCAAAGAAAAAAACAGTGTGTGTGTGTGTGTGTGTGTGAGTGTGTGTGTGTGTGTGTGTGTTGAGCTTTTATTCATCAAGAACGCATTAAACTGATCAAAAGTGACGGTAAAGACATTTATAATGTTTCAAATAAATGCTGTTCTTTTGAACTTTCTGTTCATCTGTGAATCCTGAAAAATAAAATGCATCACGGTTTCCACAAAAATATTGTGCAGCACAACTGTGTTCAACATTG
>NW_015506632.1:166837-168673 GCF_001515645.1 Sinocyclocheilus grahami
CACACACACACTCACACACACACACACACACACACACACACACACAAACAGACACTTCATCTGATACACCACTAGTGCCACTCTTGAACGTTATGGCTGATGAATTTGATTAATCAAATCAACATTAAAATCAACATTAATGTTGTAAAGCAAACATCTAGAGCTCCTAAGAACTGGTGTAAATATTCACCGATCTGAACTCACTCTACTGTAAATGCTCTGCGATGCCTGTGTAAATGCTGAATCTCACCTGACACTCTCATGGTCCGTCCACGGACCGTCTGATGAATATTGCACACATACTGCTGATGAGGCTCTAAATCCACTGCTCTGTTTGAAAGATAAATAGTATTACATTCCTCACTAATTAAAATTCAACAAACTTTTGCTCAACAGAAGCATTTGCACATAAATCTCTCGTGTAACAAGCTGCGCTTTACAATAATGTGGCAAATCAGGCTCGTATGATGATCTTCATTAATGTCTTTCCTCAGCAGCATGTAGATTGTTATGAGATCTTTTGGGTCCAAATGTGTTGAACTGAAGCCAAAATCTCCATCCCATGAATATGAGTAGCAATGAATATCTATAACAATGAAAACCAAACTGGAATGTGGCTGATTAATTAACGTGCACCAAGACATTTGAATCAAGCACTGAAACTTCATCAGGAAAAATCATTGCTTTTTTTTGTATTTCATATAATTGGTCAGCAGAAGTGTTTGTGTTTCTCTGCCGTCAGCGAGGTGCATGATGGAAGAATCCCAGACGTATCATCATCATATCTGACATATCAAAACCTGCTGATCCTGACCTTTAAGAAGAGCGAGCGAAAGACAATCTTCTGCTGGTTTTATTGAACAACAATATCATATTAAATGAGAAGTAGCTGTATTACGTGGAGGATGGATGGATGATATGATTCTGGGTGAGGCTGATTTAATTCAAGGCACTCTAGAATAGTTTTCAATGCAAAACTGCATCTTCACGTGTCACACAGTTTCTGAAAGCTGACACTCAAACAGCAGAAGCTCACCCCAAACCTGCAAAACCAGACACTGATTCTCAGACTTTGACTTTCAGAAAACACTTTTTGCAAAACACAACACACAGTTCTCGATGTAACACACACACATCTAACAGGAATTAATATTATGCCAAAGCTGTTTGCAAATGTGTGCTTTTGAGACGTGTTTGAGATGTTTTGAACGCAGTGCTTCGTTTTGCACGAGATGAGAGGCTTTTTGTATTTTGTGTGCAGTTCTTGGATTTGTGTGTGAAGTTTTCAAAAAAGAGGCAAAGTTTTGAAAATGTGTCAAAGCAGCTGAAAAAAACCCTGTAAAATCGAGCATTAAAATCCGGTTCTGTGACTGAGACGAGCAGCATGCAGGAATCTACAGCACCTGTGAAAGATCCAGAGCAGCTCTGGCTCAGATGATGGTTTATCACGCTCTGATGTGGACTGTGTTAATCTCACAGGCCGCTCTTAATAACCACATCCACTATTGTTTCACAGGGCTTCGCTCGGACCCTTATTTAGTCTCATCAAGGACAAGCTCTCTGTGTAATTTTTTATATATTAACAATTTTATTACAGCTGTATGTGTCTCTTATACGTAAGCAGAAATTATTACATAACCTTGAGTTATTAAAATGATCCCCAAACACACTGAACAAACACTCAAAAACATCTGACAATCAGACAGACAGACAGACAGATAAACAAACAGACAGACAGATTAACAGACAGACAGACAGATAAACAGACAGACAGACAGACAGACAGATAAACAGACAGACAGACAGACAGACAGAAAAAAAAACAGACAGACAGAT
>NW_015506632.1:168806-173534 GCF_001515645.1 Sinocyclocheilus grahami
CACTCACTCAAACACACACACACTCACTCAAACACACACTCACTCAAACACACACACAAACACACTCACTCAAACACACACACGGTCCCATTATTTACAAATCCTAACGATTATAAATACACGCGTAACATTTGTCAGCTAACATTCAAACTGGTTTCATTTGCTTCTACTTCATGTTCCAAAAGTTTACAGTTTCTTGACAAATGATGTGTTAATGGGGTGATCGTTGTATTGTTGAAAGGCAACATGAAACTTCTTCAAATCAATCCGTTGGCAAGTTCACATCTGAGGTCTGACTGTGTGGTGTGTTATAGATCACGGACGTGTCTCCAGTAACGCTGATCTAGACCTGATCTAGAGTACTGAATGCTCTTAACACACACTAAATACACACTATCTTGAATACGGCTCCAGAGCAGTATTCGAGGCTTAGCGTATCCCATCATGCATCATGTTCTAGAAATAAATTGTGAGATTTTTGTCGACGGAAACCTTTCCGATGTAAGTTAAATATTAATAATGAAATATTTCAAATCATTTGGCAGTAAAACAAAGTGTTGCATGTTTTATTGGTGCAAAGAAGGTATATTTATTCTGCACAACATTTGCAACTTGCTTTTTATCACTTAATTAGAAGCACTACAAATTAAATTGTGTCGTCTGTTATAAAGACTACAGAACAGACATTTAGAAGTGTATTTTAAAATGCAAAGTATTGAAAATAAAAATAAAGCTCTGTAAACACCTGCGTTTTTACAACAATATAAGTGTGTCCCATCAGCTGATGAAAAAAGTTCAACACACACTTGTGGTCGTCATCCTCACTTGAACATTTGGGACAAATACGAGAAATATTTAAGTAGTAAAGAGCACAAGTGTGAGTATTTGGACAGGGCAACAGACTGACCCTGAGTGTGACCTTTGACCTCTCCATGATTATGGGAGTCACTTTGCATCAACTGAACCGATGCTTCTCTAAATGATTCACAGTTCTGAAGGATCGAATCACACTGAGGACATCTGCTGGTCAAAGGCATGTTAACAGTAACACACGATGAAGTTCACAATAACAGCAAAATGTGATCATTATTCCAGACACGTTCTATAAGATTCTGTGGTTCAGTTTCATATTTAGCTACAAAAACGTACTTTCTGAAGCACATACACCTGAAAAAGACATTATTAAACAGAACTGATCATAATAAATCATGTATTACACGTGTATGTGCAGCAGGTGACAGTACTTTAGATTTAATATTATACTGGTTTGTGAACGATTGTTTTTATTTTAGTATTACAATTCTGAAACGTTTTGTTTAATTATTATTACAATTCTGTTAGGTTTAAATATGCATAAGGCATTTTCTAATTAAATATGCATTAATTTGCATGCATTTCCAGAACATACATCTGAACAATGAATAAAGCCAGGTTCAGATTCTTATTATTAGAGTTAGAGGTTTTTCCAGAAGGGTTTGGATTTCTCTTTTCATACACAAACATAGACAAACACACACATTTTCACCATGTTTTTTTGTGTGCATGAAAAAGAAGAGTGTCTCGCCCTGAAAACGTGAAGTGGCCCATCAATCCGTGAGTAAATGTTAATTGTTTATTTCTGTGGCGTAATTTGAGTTCATGCAATTTCTAAAACTGTAATTATTTCAGGTGCAGAGGAAAAAACGAGGCGGACAGGAGATGAGGGAGCAGACGTGTTTCTAGTTTAATGTTAAAGCCGTGTGATTCGCTCTCCTCTTGTTCAGAATCACCTGACATCACAAATGAGGTACAGGATCACAAGTTCAACATGTCAGTAAACTCTTCATGACGCTCCTCACAGTACGAGTCGGGTCAGTATCCACTGAGAGAGAGAGAGAGAGAGAGAGCAAAGATATAAATAAATACAATCAAATCAACAGACCGCACACGGGTCGCTGCAGGCCAGAGAGCGAGAGAAAGAACAGAAGGGAACACAAACACTGTGAGAAATGTGGTTTAGTGTGAGTAAATCATAAACTATGATTCCTGCGATCAGATTCAAACCCTCTAAAGAATATGTGCTTTGTGGAAGTGCTCATTTATGACGCTCTTTTATTCTCATCATTCCATATGTAAAGAGCCACATGCAGCACGTCTACATTCGATGGATACGAACGCACGGGAAAAACTAAATTCATTTGACTAAGTAAACACAAAAATTTTCAGCCCTCGCTGTTGTTGGGGGTGGTCGCATTGCATTCTGGGAAAGAGGGCGTGTGTGGAACAGTGTTGAAATGGTTTCAGGGGGTCACTCGTCTTCGTCGTCCTCCTCATCCTCGCCGTCGGAGAGCGTGGGACACGGGTGCATCTGCCGGTACCCATCCAGCCACTTCTCCAGCATCTGCGTGATGAGCGGGTGATGTCTGCGTCTGCTGCTCTTCTGAAGCGCCGCCAGCATCCCGCCGTCTGTCACGCAGCAGTCCAGCCAATCCCTGAGCAGACGCTCCTGCTGCTCCTCGCTGCCCATCTGAACACACACACACACACACACATTCTTACACTTTCAGATAAATATCATTTACTATTTTTAATAATTTTTTCCCTCATGAGGACCAAACTGTAAAAAATGTCAGGCTTTACTATCCTTGTGGAGACATTTGGTCACACACTCACACACACACACACACACACACACACACACCCACTCAGACACTCAGACACTCAGACACTCAGACACACACACTCAGACACATTCTCTACTATAGGAGAGGAAGATTTGTATAAACTTGTTAAATCATCTAAACCAACAACATGTATGTTAGACCCTATTCCATCTAAGCTCCTAAAAGAGGTGCTTCCAGAAGTCATAGATCCTCTTCTGATTATTATTAATTCATCATTGTCTTTAGGATATGTCCCCAAAACCTTCCAACTGGCTGTTATTAAGCCTCTCATCAAAAAACCACAACTGGACCCCAAAGAACTAGTTAATTACAGACCGATCTCGAATCTCCCTTTTCTGTCCAAGATACTAGAAAAGGTATTATCATCACAATTATATTCCTTCTTAGAGAAAAATGGTATCTGTGAGTGATCTGCCATCAATTCGTAGCAGTGAATGAAGAGGTATCATATCGATCACAAGTGCAGTATGGAGTACCTCAAGGCTCAGTACTAGGACCGTTACTCTTCACGCTTTACATGTTACCCTTGGGAGATATCATCAGGACGCACGGTGTTAGCTTTCACTGTTATGCTGATGATACTCAGCTCTATATTTCTATAAAACTAATGAAATGTATAGTCGATATAAAAAACTGGATGACGAGTAATTTCTTACTGCTAAATTCTGAAAAAACAGAGGGGTTAATTATCGGACCTAAAAACTCTGCACGTAATAACCTAGAACACTGTCTAACACTTGATGGCTGCTCTGTCGATTCCTCGTCATCAGTCAGGAACCTAGGTGTGCTATTAATGTTAATTCATGCGTTCGTGACCTCAAGGTTAGATTATTGTAATGCTTTATTGGGTGGTTGTTCTGCACGCTTAATAAACAAACTCCAGCTGGTCCAAAATGCAGCAGCTAGAGTTCTTACTAGAACCAGGAAGTATGACCATATTAGCCCGGTTCTGTCAACACTGCACTGGCTCCCTATTAAACATCCTATAGATTTTAAAATCTTGCTTATTACTTATAAAGCCCTGAATGGTTTAGCACCTCAGTAGTTTGACCGAGCTCTTATTGCATTATAGTCCTCCACGTCCGCTGCGTTCTCAAAACTCTGGCACTCATACAGTAGGTGTAGTTAGCAGGAGCATTCAAGAAATTGAATGAACAAATATAAAAAAACACTATTCCTATTAAAGCAACTGTATTAAAGTTCTTCAGTCATGAGCAGTGAGTGTTTTGTTGTTTTATTAACGTTAAAGGAATATTTCACCCAAAAATAAAACTTCTGTCATCGGTCTGTCAATTCTGTCATAGTGTTTTATTTTTATACCATCATTTATTCACTCAAAAGTTGTTTTAAACCTGAATGAGTTTCTTTCTTCTGCTGAAAATAAATGCCAAACAGTTGCTGGTCCACATTGGCTTACATAGTATTTTTCCTGCTTTCAAATTCAATGTGGACCAGCTACTGTTTGGTTTCCCACATTCTACAAAATATATTCTTCTGTGTTCAACACAAGAAAGAAATTAATACAGGCTTGGGACTACATGAGAGTGAGTAAATAATGACAGAAATGAAATTTTATGGTGAACTATCACTTTAATAACAGTCGGCTGCATGTTTAGTACTGTCCCTTGAAGAGCTGCACACATCTAATATACAGACACGCATCTGTTTCTCTCGCAACTGTTTACTTTCATTTTAGACATAACCAACTGAGTCTATATGTAAACCTTGTGTGTTTTGCCAGTATTAGCACAAAAGATAACTTAGTTCAGTAACCAGGCGCTGCACAGAATAATGCGCTTGATGGCTTCGTTGTGTCCCGGGCGAAACGCTCACGGAGAGAGAGATACTGAGTGAACGCAGTACTTTGCATCTGTTCAACCCTTTACTCAACCTTGTTCATCAGAGTTTTAAACCTTCTGAAATGCAACAAAAGCATCTGCCAAATGCATGAATGTAAATGTTTGAAAACGTGAATAGTGTTTGATCAGTGTGTGTGTGTGTGTGTGTGTGTGTGTGTGTGTGTGTGTGAGTGTGTATGTGTGTGTGTGTGTGTGTGTGTGTGTGT
>NW_015506632.1:174706-181925 GCF_001515645.1 Sinocyclocheilus grahami
ACACACACACACACACACACACGCAGAGAGAGACACACACATCAGCCGTCAGTCTAAAGCCCTGATCGCTGCAAACACAGGTGGACAACCAATAAGATTCCTGCTTTCAGCCACATGCCCAGAGTTGCCGACGTCACTACATAAATCACGGGTTTGATTCCTGTGAAATCTGAAATAAACTGTGTAAATGAGGGATGCTCCATACAGCTTTTTCATGTCCAATAACAATAATGAAACCAGCTTTTTTGCCAATATCCCATACCAGCAGGTTTCTTTCCAGTTTTTATTTCGATCAGTTTAGAGTATCTCCCTCATTAAGTTGCACTGCACACTGCTTCAATATGGTCAGTACTAGGGGTGTGTGATATTGGGCAAAAATAATATCTCGATATTTTCTGGGATTTTATCGATAACGATAATTAGACGATATTTTGCTGAGTGTGTTATTGTGCTGGTATCTTAAGGACTGCCGTGACCAGCTGACTCAAAGTTTGTTGATATATATCTCATATTCTGTGTGCGGGTCAGTTCACAGCAGTGATATAAATTAATTTTTTCCAATAAGTTAAAATTGATTTTTACCTTTTATGGGCCTTTTATTTTATTTTTTTACCTTTATAAAGCCATTTTTCTAAAAGTGTTTTTTTATTTTTTGTCAAATTCTTACATTTAATCAGTGAATTAGAATAAGACACTTGGGCTGTTACCAAGCAAATGAAATCAGTATTGACAAAATTAATCTTTGCAATGCAGAGGAAACACAGAAGCTGCGTCTGAAGAGGCATTTAGATGTGTTTACACACTGTTTAGTGCAGAACATGAATGCACTTAACCTGCGGTTACAAAAGTCACTGTTAATAAGTGAGTCATTGCGAATGAACCGAATCATTTAAACAGTTGATTCATTCAGGAACGAATCACCATCATGTTGCTCAGAGACGCAAAACAGTGCTGTGTTTGGAATTATTTTTGCACAAAAACCGTCAATATGGTGTCTAAAAAGTACATCTCTTAATTAACTTCTTGTTTTTTGAACTGTTGTAAAAAATCTATATCACATTTATAATCATGGTAACTTTTGGAGAAAAAAACGGCACTCTTGATATCGATTAACTGTATGAAATGATATAACTATATACATTTTCTGTCCCCATATCTTGAATTTTGTGATCATTCTAAATGCACTTTATTAGACTGAATCATGCAGTGAAAGAACAAACTCTAAATGCGCTCTCGCACTAGTCTAGACTTCTCGTAATGTATGTGTGTGCACTCTGTATGTGGTTTTTGCAAAATACTCGATAATTGCACATCGTTAAAACAACAATTATGATATTATCGCAGACGATATATATCACACACCCCTAGTTAATACATAAAATATTTTATACATATATGCGTGTATGTATGTGTTACTGCTACATCTGGTAAAATATTAATAAAAAAAATTAGTGTAATTACTAATTATAATCTTAAATTCTAATGCATAATGCATGTGTGGTAGCTATTACTACATAAATATATCTACACACTATAAACAGCTTTCTCATTTTCATGACAAAAGGCTTGACAGATCTAATAAAACAAATAAATATGCCAACTATTAATTATGTGAATACTGTTTGACCAGTGTGTGTGTATGTGTGTGTGTGTGTGTGTGTGTGTGTGTACCTCTTGTGCTGACAGGAAGTGGATCTGCAGTAGCTTCCTCTCACTGTCCACCAGCGGCAGGAAGGTCACGGTGATGTCATCGTCAGTGTTGAGGTTGGCGCCTGCGCCGCGATTATCGTAGCCGTCGGTTTCCATGCCAACCAGAGCAGAGAAGTGACCTCTCGTGTAACCGAGAGCGATGGGACTTTTCCAGCAGAAGCTCTGTTCCCATAGCAACGGCAGGTAAACACCTGCACACACACACACACACACACACACACACAGGTGAGCCGCACTTCTGCTGTCCACGTGACAATCAAGAGCTCTTGAGATCATCTCACCTTGAAATCGTGTGTAGCCTAAGGTTTCGCCTCGGAAACTCTTGTAATACTTCACTCCGTAAACGATGATGGGCCGCCGCAGGATATGAGCCAGAACAAATATATGAGTCTGCTCCAAACTCGCCCCGGGCTGCAGTGACAGAAAACAGGAAGATTGACAAAGAGCATTCAAAGCATCGACTACATGATTCAACGACTGCTTCATTACTGTAACAACAGCCAGTGTAGTGCGTGTTTGATTCCTATTCAAAACACAATTCTGAAGCTATTTCCAGTTTGAGATCAGAGAGAAACCTCTATGAATCACATCAAAACAGAGTCTCATAAAACCAGAACAAGAACACGAGCGGGTCAGATTTCACCCAAAATTAAAGTAAAAACAAGAACTGCTTAATAGAAGAAAAATGGACTCAAATTCTACATAAAAGTAGCTTAAATTCTGCATAAAAAAAAAAAAAGTAAATTCTCTGTAGAAAAATAAAATAGAAATTAAAAAACAAGAACTTAAAGGGGTGGTTGACTTTAGTTAGTGTGTAATGTTGAGCATAAACAATATCTGCAAAGTTACGACACTGACAGCTCAATGCAAATGGAGATATTGTCTTTTAAAATTATGGCAGTTTAATGCCTACAAATACGGCTGGTAGGGACTACAACGAGCTACTTCCTGGGTTGGTGACATCACAAACCCTGAAATTTACATAAACCCCGCCCCCAGGAACATGCAACAAAGGGGGCGGGGCCATGTTGCACTGCTTTAGAGAAGAGGAAGAGCTGTTGCCATGCCGTCAAAAATAGGGGTGCACGGAAAAATCTATTCATATATGAATCATGATTCTGTCTTCTAACGATTCTAATGGATTCACGAGTTCCAAAATCAGTGTTCTAAAGCAGCGGTTCTCAATCCTGTTCCTCGCGTCCCCTGCTCTGCATCTCTCTCTCATTCAGACGGTTGCCGTGGCAGCGAGCTATACTTGCTGGCAAACACTTCTTACGGTTACAAAAATGCTATGACGCAATCATGTATTCTGCTGTATTAAAGCTTCAATCAGGATAAAATCGTGTATTTGAAGCTAGCGTAAGCAGTAGAATTTACAACATTCATACAACATTAACAGCGTATCTAAAAGTATGAGACAACAACAAACTAAAAAAACATACCATTCTGAAGCGTACTGTAAGAGCCGTGCTTGCACAGATTCTGCGCGATCCTCTTCACTAATATTCTCTGGGTCTCAAATTGATGAGCAATATTGACGACGCCATTGTTTACAATACAACACCGGAGCACATGCCACTGAGGAGAGGGGCGGGACGTGCACTAGAGGCGGTTTAGCCAATCACAACACCCTGGGCCAGCTGACCAATCAGAGCCCATCACCTATTTCTGAGGGAGGGGCTTCCTTAAGCCAGGAAACCATCACCGCGTTCATCGGAGAAGGGACAGAGCGGTGTGGAATAAAGGTAAATTATGTGAAAAATAATGCGTTTTTTAAAAAAACGAAGCATTAACACATGTTAGACTGCACCCCATAAACACAATCAAGCCTAGAAAAAAAACAGTCAACCACCCCTTTAAATTCTGCATTAAAAAACAAATTCTGAATAAATAAATGTAAATATAAGAACTTAAATACTGCATAAATAAATAAAAAAATAAAAACTTAAATTCTGTATAAAAATTCAAAAATAATGGAAAAAAATAAGAACTTAAATTCTACATAAAGAAATAAAATCAATACAACATAAAAATAAAGCCTAATTTTGGTTTTTGCACTGAGACTGTGTGCAAATTTGAGTTTGTGTGTTTGAATGTGTGTGTGTGTGTGTGTTTGTGTATTCATGTGTGTGTGTGTGTGTGTGTGTGTGTGTGTGTGTTTGTGTATTCGTGTGTGTGTGTGTGTGTGTGTGTACCTGACTGGCAAGGCTGAGGATGAAGGCCCAGTCCTCCTGCCACTGTTCTTCTCTCAGAGAGAAATGAAGACCAAAACTCTGAGAATACCACGATTCCCACTCCTTCCAGCGCGTGTAGAACCTGCACACACACACACACACACACACACACACGAATATGGATCCAAATACGATACAGCAAGAGAATCTGTGTGTGTGTGTGTGTGTGTGTGTGTGTGTGTGTGTGTGAGAGAGTGAGTGTGTGTGTGTGTCTCCCGAGAGAGAGGAGGCGTGTAAACAGATAGAGAGAGTTTCTCCCCACACAGACACACACACACACACGAATATGGATCCAAATACGATACAGCAAGAGAATCTGTGTGTGTGTGTGTGTGTGTGTGTGTGTGTGTGTGTGTGAGAGAGTGAGTGTGTGTGTGTGTCTCACCAGTGAGAGCAGTCGTGTAAACAGTCATGGAGAGCTTTTCTCAGCACAGAGTCTTTATCATAGATGCCCCATGTGGCCTGTAGAACAGAGTCCAGCAGACAGTCTCCAGCGGTGCGGTTCCACAGAGCGTACAGACGGCTGTCCAGACGCGTGCCCAGCTCCAGAGACCAGTTAATGACCGCAGACTCCTCCTCCAGCTCTGCACACACACACACACACATGGTCAGCGCACAGACACACACACACGCTTATGAACCAGCAGCTCAC
Source organism: Sinocyclocheilus grahami (assembly GCF_001515645.1). Classification (NCBI taxonomy): domain Eukaryota; kingdom Metazoa; phylum Chordata; class Actinopteri; order Cypriniformes; family Cyprinidae; genus Sinocyclocheilus; species Sinocyclocheilus grahami. Next base: position 179,303 of record NW_015506632.1, read on the forward strand.
ATCTCACCCTTCTGGACGTCGCGGTCGAGGATTTCATCAAAAAGCTTCTCCTGAACAGCAGGAGGCAGATCTTCAATATCTGTCAAGTCAAGAAAATAACCGTCAAACTCAAAACATGCACACGTGTGTTCATACAGTGATCAATACATACATGATACTACATTCTGCAGTGATTATGATATGGACGGAATTACAGAATCCAGTCATAAAATTTAATTTACTGAATAACATGGAATGTTATGGAATATTTTAATGAATAAACCAAAAGTTGTAGAATGAATCAGATTGAAACAGGGTTATGTACTAGTGTCTGTGACCCTGTGTAAATGTGAATCTGCATGTTGTGTGTCAGTTTGTTCTATTACACACACTAAAGCACACGTGACGCTCGTTTGCGTCTCGCTATATCAACACATCAGCTTCATCTCCAGAGCTGCTCTGAGAGTCAGCCGCTTTAAACACTTTAATTTGAAGAAAAACTACTGTCAAATAAACACCAATACCATCAAATGTGTAAGTATTTTGTGTGTGTGTGTGTATGAGAGTGTGTGAGTGTGTGTGTGTGTGTATGAGAGAGTGTGAGTGTGTGTGTGTGTGTGTGTGAGAGAGAGAGAGTGTGTGTGTGTGTATGTGAGAGAGAGTGTATGTGTGTGTGAGAGAGAGTGTGTGTGTGTGTGAGAGAGAGTCTGTGAGTGTGAGAGAGAGAGAGTGTGTGTGTGTGTATGTGAGAGAGAGTGTATGTGTGTGTGAGAGAGAGTGTGTGTGTGTGTGAGAGAGAGTCTGTGAGTGTGAGAGAGAGAGAGTGTGTGTGTGTGTATGTGAGAGAGAGTGTATGTGTGTGTGAGAGAGAGTGTGTGTGTGTGTGAGAGAGAGTCTGTGAGTGTGAGAGAGAGAGAGTGTGTGTGTGTGTATGTGAGAGAGAGTGTATGTGTGTGTGAGAGAGAGTGTGTGTGTGTGTGAGAGAGAGTCTGTGAGTGTGAGAGAGAGAGAGTGTGTGTGTGTGTATGTGAGAGAGAGTGTATGTGTGTGTGAGAGAGAGTGTGTGTGTGTGTGAGAGAGAGTCTGTGAGTGTGAGAGAGAGAGAGTGTGTGTGTGTGTATGTGAGAGAGAGTGTATGTGTGTGTGAGAGAGAGTGTGTGTGTGTGTGAGAGAGAGTCTGTGAGTGTGAGAGAGAGAGAGTGTGTGTGTGTGTGAGATAGAGAGAGTGTGTGTGTGTGTCCCACCTGCCGGCAGGGTGAATGTGACGAGGTCTGTCAGGAAGTAGCAGTTGAAGTCTCCCTTGCGCTGGTGCAGCGATGCGCTGATCTCTCTGTGGATCTGCTCTGTCAGTTCAGGACAAACCATCGCTGGGATGCATTTGACGGCCTGCTGGGAAACCTGCGACCAAACAGGACTTCAGACGCACTTCCACATCACCAGAGCCGCACAATTATCACCCAATTAGAGAGCAGCAAACAAACACTCACACACACACACACACACACACGTCTGGTTTGCTATCCTTGTGGGGATTCTCCATAGGCGTAAGGGTTTTTATACTGTACAGACCGTATATTCTATTGCCCTACACCAACCCTACCCCTCACAGGAGACTTTCTGCATTTTTAGATAAAAAAAAAAAAATCATTCCATGCGATTTATTAGCTTGTTTACCCGTGGGGAGCTCAATTTAGGTCCCCACCGTGACATGAGTCCCCATGAATCTGTGTGTATTCAGGTTTAAGTCCCCACCAGAATAGAAAAACAGGTACACACACACACAAACACACTCACTCTCACACACACACACACACACACACACACGCACTCTCTCACACACACACACACACACACACACACGCACTCTCTCTCACACACACACACACACACACACACACGCACTCTCTCTCACACACACACACACACACACACACACGCACTCTCTCTCACACACACACACACACACACACACACACTCACTCACTCTCTCTCACACACACACACACACACACACACCTCGGTCAGCAGAATGGCCAGCATGTCCTGTCTCTGGAAGCGGATGGCGAGGTGAACGAGAGTGAAGCCGCTGTCGAACGCTGAGGGTCGATTGAGCAGACGCACCTCGTTGGAGGTCAGCTGACGCGCGATGTCTCCTCCTGAGGACTTGTAGGCCTCCACCGCAGACAGATCGCCTTCGACTACACCTGCGCGAGCACACACACACATTCGTGTTTCACCACACTGTCATGATTTATAGTAACCAAACGATCATGTTTTCAATGAAGAAACACACACAATCTACATCAAGAGCTTCTCCAAACGTGACACATGAGCCAAAGCTTCATCAGGACAGAAGTGAGTCGCTGCACACTAATCAGTCATGGGGATTCGTTAGGTGGTTAACGAGTTCTAAAGTGATGGAGGGCAGCATCTGAAGTGGTCAGTCCATGACACGAGACGTCAGCTGTCTGAAGATCTCCACATGCCAGACTGACCCAGAACACGAGCGCACTGACACACACAGACGCGCACACACACACAAACACACACTCTCTCTCACTCACACTCACACACACACACACACACACACACACACACTCTGTCTCACACACACACACACACTCTCTCTCTCACACACACACTC
>NW_015506632.1:183045-203887 GCF_001515645.1 Sinocyclocheilus grahami
CAGCGCTCTCTTCCACCTTCAATACCACGACTGAGGTGCCCTTGAGCAAGACACCGAACCCCAACTGCTCCCCGGGCGCCGCAGCATAAATGGCTGCCCACTGCTGTGTGTGTGTGTGTGTGCACTTTGGATGGGTAAATGCAGAGCACTAATTCCGAGTATGGGTCACCATACTTGGCCACATGTCACGTCACACTTCTGAATCCGTATAAAGGTCACAACACGTGTGTGTTTACTTGTTGATCTGCTGCAGGATATTTATAAATCATTTCAGTGTTTACAGCTGATAATGACACCAAACATTAGATACTGACTGAGGTGGAAGATTTTAACAACCCATTCAGATGATTTGTGCATTTAATTGTCTGGTAATTATGTGTAATAACGATATAACCCAGCGGTTCTCAACTCCAGTCCTCGGGACCCACTGCTCCGCACATGTTTTATGTGTCTCTGACACACTCAGAGAGAACCACTGATATAACCCACATTTGTTGCATTTGTTTTTATCCACAATGGTAACTACACACAATTATTCAACTACAACTATTAAAAACATTACACATTATAAATATTCAATAATAATAAATAATTAATTAGTACATCACACTACTTGCAACAGCAGTGTCATGGGTTCGATTCCTAATGAATGCGTGAACTGATGAAAGGTATAGCTTAAAGGCACAATATGTAAGACTTTTTTTATTAAAGTATCCAAAAACCACTAGAACAGTGTTATATATTTTGCTTATATATATATTCGACGGCTTTCAGCCTCACCCTGCTTCATTCTACTACGTTAATAAATCATTAGCTCATCCATGAACATGATTTCTGCCCGAGTCCCGTCGGATTGCATCGGCTGTGTGGATGAAGACCACAACTCCCATGATTCCTCACTCAGTCACGCTGTCATCTAACTACGCCTTTGTTTCTTTGTTTGTTTTCAATACTCGCCCTCCAGCGGCGAAAATTACATACTGTGCCTTTAAATGCAATGCAAGTCAGTTTGGATTAAAACATCTGGCAAATGCATGAATAACAAGGCAGCTGACAGAGCGCTTCTGTACCGAGTTTAACACATTTGCAATCAACACCATCAGCAACACAAAAGACATCGTACACACGTTTGTTGTGTCAACAACAGTCATTTTTTCCATAAATGTCCACATCTAGTGAAACGCTGAAGGTCACGAGTCACGAGTCCAGCAGCACGAGCATCAGCTCAGACAAACGACAATGAAGCGCCGCGCGTGACATCATCAGGATGACATCATCACCGCCAGACTCGACAATGCAAAGCTGCTGGAATACAATGGTCAGTTCAGTCTGTTGAAGATGATCTCAGACGGCGTCACCCTGTTCTCTGACCTCTCCTGAATGCAAACACTCGCAAAAATCACTACAACTAGAAATACACACAGACCATCTGGAAACAGAATCAAGCCCAAGACAGAAGTTAATGATTGCATCAAATCACTGACAGTCTGGATTCTGAGTGTCTCGTGAAGGACTCACTTTGTGTTGCATGCTTACTTTTTAAAAATCTAACCAAACCTTACTGCTAATTTATACTATGGGGCTGTTGAATGCACACCTGAGGTGTAACGGCCACCTATTTTCTAATGATTCAATGGCCCGTCGTCAATTATTCCTTACTTAAAATCATAATCTTGACAATCTTTCCTCATTCACATAGACAGGAGCTGTACTTGCATCACTATAATCAGCCACACGTAAACTAACACAGGACATTTCTTGGGCAGAATAAACTTAATAAGTTCCTTGAGGTTTCCTTAGAATGTTAAGGAAGTTTTTGCACAAAAAAAACGTGGAAAAGTGATTATTTTCAACCCTCATTCTGACCTTCTGTCTAAAACGAGCTGTTTTAAGGGGCGGGTCCTTTAAGGCTTCTCAGTAATATGATTGGCTAACGTCACTGCATAGGAAACAGTATCAACACCCCTCGCTATCGCATGTGAGTGTTTTGACAACATAATCAAAATAAAAAGGTAATTTCCAAACAAAGCATTATGAAATCATTTACTTGTGGTTTGTGATGCAGCTGAAGTCAGATCTAGTACATATCTTGCCCCTCGGATCCAAAGCCAGCCATTTTTTGGAGCTTGATTAAATAAATGCTTTGTAATTGTTTATAATGAGGAGGACGTTTTAAGCTATTAGCTAAACTTGCATGATGTTTTAATGGTACAAAGACCTCTTTGCCAAAAGTTTAAGGTCATGACCCCTTTCAAAGTTGGCACAGAAGCGCTTCTGATGTAGGGGTGTGCGATATTGACAAAACATAATATCTCAATATTTTCTGGGATTTTATCAATAATGATAATTAGATGATATTCTGCTGAGTGTGTTATTGTGCTGGTACCGTGGACAGCTGATTATAGAATATCGAGATATAATTTTTTGTCAATATCGCACACCCCTAGGTACATTATGTATTAACAGTGAATTTTGAGCTGGCACAGAGCAGCCTTAAGTGTATAAAGACACCTTAAGTCAGTTAAGGCCCCTGAGAGCGAGTAAAGAGGCACTCACCAGCGCAGGCGTTGAGAAACAGCCAGTCTGTCTTCCTCATGCGGTTCTTGATCTGTTTGAGCTTCTTGAAGTCCACCTCGATCTCCTCGTTCCCGCTCTGAGCTCCAGCGGCCAGCTCGATCTGCAGCTCTGCCTCACGTTTAGAGGAGGCAGGTGAGAGCCGCTGCGCCCCGCTGCACACGCCCCGCGCTCGGCCGCTGTCCCGCTCGTTAATCACGGACGAGGGCTCATCAGGCTCGCGCGGCTGGAAGGCGTCGTTGGGTCTGGGGTGGTCACACACCATGCAGCGAGAGGATTTGGGCCAGTTCTCGTACGAGCAGACCGAGCAGGTCCAGCACTGCACTCGTGTGTGGAGTCGGTTCCGGTCGTTGTATTCCTCACACGGATCCGCTGGAGGGCCGGTTCCGGACGTCTGCGGGGTTTCTGTGGGGCTGTAGATGCGCTGCCGGACACTGCGGCACTGGGTGCAGCGGATCGCTCTGGGCCAGTTCAGGTAAGTGCACACCTGACACGACCATTTGCTGCTGTGCTCGGAGGACTGGGCCGGGCGGACGCGGGGCCGGGCGCTGGAATCAGGGCAGATGAGCAGGCTGTCGTTGCACACGGGGTCACACCGGTGTCCGGTGCCGCTCGGGAACAGTTCCTCTGTTATGATGGTTCCGCTGGGCCGCTGCGCTCGGCACATGGTGCACTTAATAGCAGACGACCAGTTTTCATACGTGCAGTACTCACACGACCACTTCACACACAGGTCTGTCATGATGGATCAGCTCACTCACACACTCACTCACACACACTCTCTCGCTCGCACGCTCACACACTCACTCACACACACACACTCTCTCACTCTCACTCACTCGCACGCTCACACACTCACGCACGCACACTCGCTCACACACACACTCACACTCGCTCACACACTCGCTCACACTCGCTCACTCAGACTCACTCACTCACACTCACTCCGCACGCTCGCTCACTCACACACACACTCACACTCACTCACTCGCACGCTCACACACTCACGCACGCACGCTCGCTCACTCACACACACACTCACACTCACTCACTCACTCGCTCACACACTCGCTCACACTCGCTCACTCAGACTCACTCACACACACACACACACACAATCAACAACACAATCTTACATCAGGCTCACACATTGATACGGAGACAACCAATCTGCAAACACAAACATGACATGACGTGACAAACACATGTCAGAAATCCAGAACAGAATGCAAGAAATTCTATCTTTAATACTCTAGTCTTCAATACTTCCAAAAATACTACCAATTATAATGTCAGCGATGTAACATATGAGCATTAATTATATTGTCAGTTAGTATTTCACAGCACTGACGGGATTAATATTGCTATTGACACTCATATCTGACAGAATTGACAGTATTAATATTATTGACACCAACAGTATGGATAGTATTGATGTTATTAGTGATGTTTGTAACTGACAGTATATTAAAGGCACAGTCTGTAATTTACGCCGCTAGAGGGCACGTATTCAAAATAAACAAATAGACAAAGGCGTAGTTTGATGACGTTGTGACTGAGTGAGGAATCATGGGAGTTGTGGTCTTCATCCGCACAGCCGATACAATCCGACGGGACTCGGGCAGAAATCATGTTCATGGATGAGCTAATGATTTATTAACGTAGTAGAATGAAGCAGGATGAGGCTGAAAGCCGTCGAAGTGAAACGACTCGCTGAACGAGCGCGACACACGGCTGGAAAGCAGCGGAGCTTTTATTATGCCACAGTCGAGCGCTTCCGCTGCTTCCGGTCGTGCGTGTGTGGGGTAAAGCAGCGGAGCTTTTATTATGCCACAGTCGAGCGCTTCCGCTGCTTCCGGTCGTGCGTATGTGGGGTAAAGCACACAACATATTAAAGCGTCTTTGCTGTTTCCATGTTCTCTACAAAACTAAACCGGAAATCGAGGGGTTATGACGTCATCAGCAGGCGACACAATGACAATATAGACACGGTCTGTGCTTCTAGTTAAAATTGATTATTTCTCTGGATTTAAACATTCTTCGAAACATTTGGGATAATGTAAGTACACAAGTCAGCAAAATATATAACACTGTTCTAGTGGTTTTTGGATATTTTAATAAAAAAAATCTTACATATTGTGCCTTTAATGTTATTATTAGCAATACTCGCATATACAGTATTAATGTTATGAAACTCATTTCTCACAGTAACGTTACTGTTGGTATTAATGTTATTAGTCACAGGCAGCACTGACGCTATCACATTAATACTCGGACAGACACAGATTACTCACAGCTCCTCATGAAAGAGACTTAAATCCCCTCCGTCTGTCTTTATCGTTACTCCACCTCCATTGTGTTCTCTAACCTCTCAGCTTTATATCAGTCGTTGAATAGAGTGTTATGTCGACGGTGATCTCGGAATGTTGATGTAGATGCGGATTTAATGGCGGCGCTGACAAAATAAACACGAGCAGCGTCACGTGCACGTGATCAGACGCACCGCCGCTGATTGGTCGGTTCCGCACCATCTGAAAACCAGCCCTAGAGTGGGACATTCATTACTTCATGTTCACTTCAAAATCATATGAGTGATTTTCAAATGACACGCTTGTGACAACTAGCCCCGCTCTCTGATATAACGTGCTGTTACTCTGACAGTCTTGAGCTGATCATTACTTGTTTTTCACTGAGAGGAAATCTCTCATAACTTAAACTGAAAGCTGATTTACTGCAAATGTTCACTTAGTTGCATTTAAACATGGAAATGTCATGATGTATACTGCCGGTCAAATGTTGCATTCGTTTCTCTTCACCAATATTTTTTCACTTTGAATCAATAAATGAGACTTATTTTGAATCTAAAGACATTCAGATATGTAGTCAATGCATGATGTGCAGCAGTTTCCAGATGCTCCTGTAGATGGAGTCACAGATCTCAGATCAGTTCCCGGTGCTTCAGAGATGTGGGAACAAACCCAAACCCAGTAACACACACACACACTCTCTCACTCACACACACACACACACACACTCACTCACACACACTCTCTCGCTCACTCACTCGCACGCTCACACACACACACACACACTCTCTCACTCACTCGCACGCTCACACACTCGCACGCTCACACACTCACTCACACACACTCTCTCGCTCACTCACTCGCACGCTCACACACACACACACACTCTCTCACTCACTCGCACGCTCACACACTCGCACGCTCACACACTCACTCACACACACTCTCTCGCTCACTCACTCGCACGCTCACACACACACACACACTCTCTCACTCACTCGCACGCTCACACACTCGCACGCTCACACACTCACTCACACACACTCTCTCGCTCACTCACTCGCACGCTCACACACACACACACACTCTCTCACTCACTCGCACGCTCACACACTCGCACGCTCACACACTCACTCACACACACTCTCTCGCTCACTCACTCGCACGCTCACACACACACACACACTCTCTCACTCACTCGCACGCTCACACACTCGCACGCTCACACACTCACTCACACACACTCTCTCGCTCACTCACTCGCACGCTCACACACACACACACACTCTCTCACTCACTCGCACGCTCACACACTCGCACGCTCACACACTCACTCACACACACTCTCTCGCTCACTCACTCGCACGCTCACACACACACACACACTCTCTCACTCACTCGCACGCTCACACACTCGCACGCTCACACACTCACTCACACACACTCTCTCGCTCACTCACTCGCACGCTCACACACACACACACACTCTCTCACTCACTCGCACGCTCACACACTCGCACGCTCACACACTCACTCACACACACTCTCTCGCTCACTCACTCGCACGCTCACACACACACACACACTCTCTCACTCACTCGCACGCTCACACACTCGCACGCTCACACACTCACTCACACACACTCTCTCGCTCACTCACTCGCACGCTCACACACACACACACACTCTCTCACTCACTCGCACGCTCACACACTCGCACGCTCACACACTCACTCACACACACTCTCTCGCTCACTCACTCGCACGCTCACACACACACACACACTCTCTCACTCACTCGCACGCTCACACACTCGCACGCTCACACACTCACTCACACACACTCTCTCGCTCACTCACTCGCACGCTCACACACACACACACACTCTCTCACTCACTCGCACGCTCACACACTCGCACGCTCACACACTCACTCACACACACTCTCTCGCTCACTCACTCGCACGCTCACACACACACACACACTCTCTCACTCACTCGCACGCTCACACACTCGCACGCTCACACACTCACTCACACACACTCTCTCGCTCACTCACTCGCACGCTCACACACACACACACACTCTCTCACTCACTCGCACGCTCACACACTCGCACGCTCACACACTCACTCACACACACTCTCTCGCTCACTCACTCGCACGCTCACACACACACACACACTCTCTCACTCACTCGCACGCTCACACACTCGCACGCTCACACACTCACTCACACACACTCTCTCGCTCACTCACTCGCACGCTCACACACACACACACACTCTCTCACTCACTCGCACGCTCACACACTCACTCACACACACTCTCTCGCTCACTCACTCGCACGCTCACACACACACACACACACTCACTCACTCTCACACACACACTCTCTCTCTCTCTCACTCACTCTCTCACACACACACACACTCACTCACTCACAATTTTGGGTCACAGACAGGTATGCTGTGATCAGGACTGGACATAATTAATTATCATAAAAACCAATGAGTGTCAGAATTCATTTGTCACACTGCATATCGGTGAAAAGGATCTAGTGAAGGTATCAGTTACAAACCCTATCTTTCCTTCATGCATCTCTGTATCAAACAATATCTCTTGCTGTTGATTAAAAAGTCATAGTATATTTGATAGTTATGTGCCCGTTCATCAAAGTAGCCTGCTGTTTTCTCTTCTTTCATAAGACAGATGTCACACACGTGTTGTTTTAGTGCGAACTCGTTGATAAATGAGATTAACAGAGCAGTTAATCACAGATGAGGCACGCTGTGTGCGGCGTTGGGCGAGTCCATTCAGACGCGGGGGGAGCTTCTTCATTTAAACGGAACTATTAATCAGAACCGCGCGTATCTTTGTCAGGAATCATACCTGATGTGTTTACATGAGTATATACTGTGTTTCCGCTCAGTTGAAGGTGTTTCGGGTGTGTGTTGTGTGTGTTGTGTGCTGTGTTCGTCCCCCGCGGCTGCGTCTGTGAGTGAGCGGTCCGCGCTGGAGAGAGGAGCGGCGGAGGAGGATGACGACCTGAACGGCCGTGTTTACCGATCCGGCGCTCCGCTCGCTGTCCCGTGAGTATACCGCGAAAATACGGATCCAGCTGCAGTATATTGCATCATGTTCGCCGCGTCGCTGAGCATGAGTGAGTTTCCCGCGACGCTCGCGGACCTTAGCGTCAGTAGCGTCTGTTTCCAGAGAAACTCCCGAATTAAAGTCGGTCAGAAACTCCGGTGCACGGTGATTCCACAACCGACGATCAAAGTTACAGCAGAAGCTCGGTTCAACTCGAACCGGGAACTCTAACTTACCAAATAACTTCAGTCACGAGCTGAAAAACTATTTACTGATGAGTATCTCCAGTTATTCCGTGTTTTTAGAGTATTCAGTATTTTAGAATACTCAGTATAAAGGAGTATTCTTTCTTTTAGAAGTACGTAGTATTTAGTATAGAGAGTGTAAGTAATAAAGAGTGTAAGATGGAGTGTATTTAGTATAGAGAGTGTAAGTAATATAGAGTAAGAATGATGTGAAACGTGATTGGGGACAACAGAGACGTGAGAAACAAGACATACTACACTCTCATACTAGTCTATACTATATATTCTCACGCTATACTACTTACTCTGCCATTATTTCCACTAAGTATAAATAGCATCTATCTACACTTAATGCAAACATACTGCTATTTTTAAATAGTATATATAAAATCTATTGCTATTTAGTGTAAATAACAAACTGCTAAATAATGCTATTTTCACTCAGTGTATATAGAAGTGAATTACAGTTGAAATATACGTTTATTTGAGTGATTGTCATTTTCCATAGAAGTGAATGTGCCAAGATAACGTGGGTGTGGTTTGTGAATCATGTCAGCACGTGAAATCATGTTAAAATGACACTTAAACTGTGTCGCATGCGTTAAAACAGGTATTGAGGAAACAACACTGCGTAATAATTGCATCAACATTTAAGAATGTACCAACGTCTTTTTATCAGTCGCTTTTGGCGAATCTGCTGGAATGGGACGTAAAATAGCTCACATGCACGCGCACATCCCCAGTTAACACATCCCCAGTTGATCCATAGCACCGGAGTATTCCATATTTTAAAAGTATTCGGCGTTAACAGTTTGCCGTATTTTAAGGGTATTTAGTATTTTTATAGTACTCAGTATTTTGCAATACTCAGTATTTTAGGAGTATTCTGTATTTTAAGAGTTTGCGTTATTGTTGAGTATTAAATATTTTGGAGTCTATTTTAAGCCTATTGTTCAGTATTTTAGAGTGCATTTTAAGACTATGCCATTGTTTGAGTATATAGTATTTATTTTATTCATTAATTTACATTTTAAATTTAATTTAATTCATGTGTTAATCTTTTAATTTTTATTTTGAGATGAAATATAACCCACACATTTCTTCGTGAGATTAATCAGGACGTTTTAACCATGTTTTACCTACATGCCCTTGCCATTTTATCAGACTTCCAAAAATGAATCGCAAACATTTAACTCTTGGACGTGGCCCCAGAAAGAACTCTTCAGAATTCTTCTTATTTTAAGAGTATGTAATATTTTAGTGTATTATAGAGTGCTCAGTATTTTAAGAGAATTCCGTATTTTCAGAGTATGTGGTTTTTTAGACGAGTATTCTGTACAATTGAAGGGTTGCGTGTGTTTTAGTATAGTATATTGTGTTGAGTATTAATAGAGGAAACCTGAGTACTGAGTGATGATGTGTGAACTAAAGCAGCAGCAGAGTCTAATCTGAATAAGAGCAGCTCTAGGATTTCTTGCCGATTGTGTTTATCTAGCCATCGTCACAATACCAGCTCGTTAGCTGTGATCAGGCCGTATGCAAATAAAGGATTTTCACTTCTCTCTGAGTCACTTCCCAGGCCTCTGGAGAATCGTCTGGTGTTTAGCAGTGAAGCGTTGTGACGTGCAGCACTCCAGCTTTTGCTCCAGTCGCTGCTATGAATGTGTGCTTGTGTGTTTCTCACCTCCAGCCGTCGTTGCACTGTGTGTTTCACGGTAAACGGTGACTCTGTTCTCACCAGAGCGGCCGTGGCTGTGTTTACAGAGCCGTGTTTGTGTGCTCGAGGAGCAGAGCGACATTTCCCAGGGCTAATTCATTTTCTACTGAAGGGAATTGTTTCGGTTAATGTTTGTGGTGAATATCTGGGTGATAAACGTAACATTGTGATTGTGAGACATCAGACAGAGAATACAGAACAGGTTTGACTGTTCCTTTGACATAAAAGAGGCAGATTTTGACCTTCACCAAACAGATGGCGTGCACATTGAGACACGTCTTGTAATCATTTGTGTTGTGCGTGTGTTTCTCTACTGTCCACCACAGTGACCCTCAGCCGGTGTGTGTTTATGTTAAACACTGTGGTATGAAATGTTCACTCGTTTAAATCGTTATAATGTTTTCTTCTATTATTTTGATCATTTCATTGCTATTACTATATTTCTCCACATATATTCCAAGCTTTGGCTATATTGTTTTTTTTTTTACAGTCATGCCAATAAAGCAATTTTGAATAGAATTGAAATTGTTTAATAAACTTCAGTCACGAGCTGAAAAACTAGTATTTACTGATGAGTATTTAGAGTTATTCCAGTAGTTATTCCGTTTTTTTTTTTGAGTATTCAGTATTTTAGAATACTCAGTATTTAGGAGTAATCTTTCTTTTAGAAGTATGTAGTATTTTTAGTATGCTGTATTTCAAGAGTATTCCGTATTTTTGGAGTATCTAGTATTTTAGAATACTCCGTATGTTAAGAGTATGCCAGAGCATTCCATATCTTAAAAGTAGGCCTATTCGGCGTTAACAGTTTGCAGTATTTTAAGGGTATTTAGTATTTTTTAAATTTGTGTGCTGTGATTGAATCTGATTTAATTGAAACCGTTTCAGATAGAGCTGCGCAGAGTGACGTGACGCTGATCGCTGAAAGGCCTTTGGTCTTCAGAACTCGTGCGATTGTGTCTTTGCCGTGCCACAGGTGTGTTTTGATAACGAGGTCACGTAACAAGCGGCCGTAAACGCGTGCACCGCAGTGGAAGTTCCCATAACGAATCACAAGATCATTTTTATGAGCTCACTGACTTTCAGTTATTGGCAGTTCCATATTTTCATAGCTGTTAACATCAGGCTCTGAGAGGGAAGTGCTTCATAAGATCACGAACCACCGGAGATTAACCAAGAAATCTGTGACGAACAAACAACTGCACACTGATGATTGTGTTAAAGCTGTAGAGTAAAACTGTGAAACAAGGTTTCAGTTAAACATGGCTTTTGTCATGCATTGAAAATAGCAGAAGAGAGATGAAAATGCCTAGTTATCCATATCACTTTTGTGTTTGAAACACAAGCATCACGCAGTCATTTTTGTGTGAATTCAGCATTTGAAAGCAGCGTTGTACACATAATTTGTGAACGCTGTGAAGCACTAGTGCTCAGGTGAGTGTGTGTTTGCGATCAGCGAGCGTCTGTGGGTTTGTGGCAAGCTCATGAAGGCTGGCTTTCTGTGCTAATGTGGGTTATTGCCTGGTAACAGTTTAACCAGCGCTTCTAGATGAACTTACAGTAAAATGAACTGGTTTATTGACGCTTCACCTTTGCTGAGAGGTTACGTGAACGTGAGCTCTACTCTAATGAGAAGAGACGACGTGTGTGTATTTTTCCCAAATTCTGTTTTTTTTTTTTTCAAATTCCGTTTACATTTTTCTGGATTCCGTTTTTAATGGTGAAATTAAATTATTAATCAAAAAGCATGTCTAATTAATTAAAATCATGAAACTTACATCATTTCACATCAATTTATTAAAAGTTTAGTTATTAAAAATTACGTTTAAGGCACTATTTTATTTTTTTCTCACCATATGTTTTATTGTTACCAAGTTCTATGTTTTAGCATGTCTAATTATTTCAGTGCATAAAAACAACATAATTTATTCAGATTTATTGTTACAATAGCCTTAGGAAATGTTTCCTCTGTGTTGTGTTGTTTACATTTTTCTGGTTATCAAATGAAGGCATAAAATTTTTTATTTATCTTTTAATTATTGAAAGTTAAAATTTATTTTTATTATTTGAAGAAATGTTGTGTGATTATTCCTTAAAGTCAAAATAAAGTTGTAATAATTTATGTACATTCTACTGAACAATAGTTATGTATTTCTGGCTCAATGTCTTCAAGTTAAACCGAACTTTTATTTTGACGGGTTGCCGTGAATACCTTTTAAGTTTCTTAGTATATATGATATAGTTTCTCTCAAATGAAACTCAAATAAAATGCTGATGAAGTGACTCTCAGAGCAGTTCTGGAGATGGTGCTCATGTCCTCGTTTAGTGAGACGCTGTAATCGCACGAGCATCACGCTTCAGTATGTGTGTAATAAACTAAACGAGTAATGTTCGGGACGAGTCGCGGCTGTGTGCGCTCTGGGAATGTGTGTAACCTTCGACCTCGTGGCTGTGTTCAGCAGCAGAAAGTTCACCCAAAACTCACTCTGAAAGGGCCGTGTTCCTCCTGCATCTGCCTGTAACGCTCCCTGTTTTTATACTGATAAACTCTCCAGGATCTCTGGGTCTTTCCCTCACCGCGGTGCTGTGAAAACAGCTTTATTTGAGTCGGGATTCGACCTCGGGACGGCCGTAGCGCTGTATATCGACACGCTGCCCACAAGGCTATCGGCGCAGACGAAACATCCTTCACAGTGGATAAATTAGATCAAATTCTTTGGCAATATTCCCATCTGTTTGACTTAGGCATTGCTAATTAATGTACACGTGTGTAAATGTAGGGCTCTATGAAATCCGTTTTATTTTTTCTGGATTCCGTTTTTTTCCATTTAAATTTTTCTGTACTCTTTTTATTTTTTTATTTTTTTTTTAATGGTTAAATTACATTTTATTACTTAAAAAGCAAGTCTAACGAGCCTCGTATCCTTATAAACAGCCCCGCTCTGTTTTAGTTTTTTCTCTATTTTCATGCTACAAATGTACCATAAATACGATGCACTTTGTAGAAATGTGACTCGTCCTGTTGTCAGATCAGAAGAAGGAGTCTCGGTCTGTTCTCAAATGTAGAAATCGAGTTATCCGGTTATCATCTCTGAGCGTTTAGAGACTTGAGATGTTGTGGCTGATGCTCTTGAATTGCTATAAAGCTCTAGACTCACATCTGGCTCCCATCAGCGGCTCTAGAGTTGCTCGAGGAGCGAGGCAGCGGTGTGTTTTGATAACCGTGAGGTCACACTTATTCTTGACGATATTTTGTGTATATTGAGTGTGTTATTGTGCTGGTATCTTAAGGACTGCTGTGGACAGCTGACTCATAAAGTATTCTTCATATTCTGTGTGCTGGTCAGTTCACAGCAGTGATAGAAATTAATCTTTTCCAATAAGTTTAAATGGATTTTTACATCTTATGGGTATTTTTACCTTTATAAAGCCATTTTTTCTAATAGTGTCCATTATGTTTTGAGTCAAACTCTTACATTTAATCGGTGAATTAGAATCATGAGACATTTGGGCTGTTAGCAAGCAAATGAAATCAGTATCAATAACATTTTTGGAGAAAAACGTCATTCTTCGTGTGAAATTGGCTACTATATGAAGTGGTATGACTATATACATTTTCTACCTCCATGTCTTGAATTTGTGATCATCCTAAATGCATTTTAATACTGAATCATGCCGTTAAAGAGCGCACTCTAATAGAAGAGCACTAGTCTAGACTTCACGTGATGTGTGCGTGCGCTCTGTAGGGGTGTTTTGAATGGTTTTCGCAAAATACTCGATAATGTCAAATCACACATCGTTAAAACAACAATTACGATATTATCGCAGACGATATATATCACACACCCCTAAGTGAACGTGGCACGTGTAACGGTTGAGTAATGTGATTGATGTGCATCTTATAAGCAGACAGAATACTGTGTGTAAATCTCTATCGGCTGACGGGTTCCTGTCCTGTTCTGTGTCCAGGCTGAAGAGCGTTTGGTACTGATCGGATCGGATCAGCGCGGCACTCCAATGATGAGCTTCACTAGAACTGTCCTGCACTGGAATGGACTGTGGCAAACATGTGTGTTGCCATGGTGATTATTCACACTAAAACACTGGAAAAGAAGGCCGTCGATGATGTAGCATCCACAGAGTCTCTGCAGCTGGTAAGACTTCACATCTGATGAACATGATGCGGGACAACCGAGGCTGTTAGAATGCAGTGATATGAGCCTAAAATTCAACATATGAGTGCAAAAAATCACCCCTTTTATATTTATATCATATGATATAGTTGAGCAGTATCACACCAGCAGGAGTGCTGTTTTCCTCTAGTATCATTGCAAAACGTGATTTATACAGCAGTTCAATATACAAGAAGTTCATATTGCCTTACATTTTAGACACAATGTTGTCAATTTCGAAAACAAAAAATAGTTCCAATTAAAGCCACACAGCAGGGCTGTTGTGAATAAGTCCATGTCTTTGAATGAATCGTTCACTGAATAGTTGATTCAGTGACTCATTTATAAGGGCAGTCAGCTTAATTTCTGAATAAATCAACTGTTGGAATGAATCTGTTGAATGAATGATTCAATGACTCACTCATTAAGACTCGCTGCCACCTACTGGCGCTTTTAGTTTCATATTTAGAGTATCATTTAATTTTTTGACCTGGATGCTCATCTGATCCGTCTGTGTGTTTCTACAGCGTGAGCCGCCGACCATGAGCCAGGGGACGGCCCTCTTCTCCTGCGGGATTATGGGTAAATGCAAATACACCGCTGTGTTGTCTTTATAGCGATCAAATATCTTTCTGTTCTGCATTTGCTCCTTCACTGATTGGATCAGCGTATCTTCATCTCCATGAAAGAGCGGAATAGAAAGTGTGCCGCACTCACATCTGATACCCATGAGGCCTAGTTTCAGACGTCACAGGTGCGAGCGTCTCCGAGCCGGTGTCACGTGTGAGCAGCTCGATGTTTGTCTCCAGAACAACTGCTCTCAGAAAACAGAGGCAGTAAAAGAATGGAGCCAGTCTTTGAGTGGAATAAACAGAGTTGAGTGATCAGTAGGGTTTTGTGCTGCGTCAGATCGATGCCCACAGCGGTGTGTGCTGGTTAGGCTGTCTTTGTTCTGCTGCGTGCCCACAGCCAGAGCATTTCTGCTTTTGACTTGAGAAAAATGCCCCTCTGCAACGAGAAGCGCTGCTGGTCTGATGCGCTGGGTGTGGACACACGGCCATCTGAACAATCCCTGGACATCATCAGGGACATTTTCCAAGGGCCCCCTGATAATTATAACGGTGATTAAGCACATGCTTACTATAATTTACTGTATACTCTTAGATGGCGTTAGAACTTAAATGTTTGTGGAATTTTTCCTTTTTCTGGATTGCATTTGATTTTTCTGGATTATGTTTTTCTGGACTAAATTTTAATGGTTAATTTTAATTTAAATGATCTAAAAGCATGTCTAATCAATTGCATTTATAAAACTTTAATAACTTAATATTTGATTACATTTTTACAATAATATGGACGTATGAAATATTTAATTTTTTCAGAAATTCTGTGTTGTCTGCTTTCATTTTTCTGGATTTATGCATTAATACAAATGTATTATTAAATACTTTAATGATCAAAACATTAACAATTTAATCTTTTAAAATGTAATCAAATAAATTGAACAATTTCTTTTCATTTTTAAATGTATTATTATTATGATTATGGTCTGACTCTAGTAGCTCTGAAGATGAAGTTTGTGTGTTCATATAGTGAGACGCAGACAAGCGCCACATGTGCTTTAGTATATGTAGTAGAGCAAACTGAGACGCCGTAGAGCAGGGATCCTCAAATCTGGCCCACGAGATCCACTGTCCTGCAGACTTCAGCTCTAACCCTAATCAAACACACCTGAGCATGCTAATCGATGTCTTCAGGATCATTAGAAAATCACAGGTAGGTGAGTTTGATCAGGGTTGGAGCTAAACTCTGCAGCGCATTGGCCCTCCAGGGCAAGATTTGAGGAACCCTGCCATAGAGTATAAATATATAGTGTAGAATGTAGTATAGAGTGTAAGTAATATAGAGTGTGAGTACATAGTATAGAATGTGAGTATGTAGTATAGAAAGCATGTAGTATAGATTGTGAGTAATATAGAGGGTGAGTATTTAGTATAGAGAGTATGTAATATAAAGTGTGGGTACATAGTATAGAGTATGAGTATGTAGTATAGAGAGATTGTAAGTAATATAGATAGAGTGAGTATGTAGTATAGAGTGAGTATGTAGTATAGAGTGTGAGTATGTAGAATAGAGGGTAAGTAATATAGAGTGTGAGTACATAGTATAGAGTGCAGGTAGTATAGATTGGGAGTAATATAGAGTATGAGTATGTAGTATAGATTGTAAGTAATATGGAGTGTGATTATCTAGTATAGAGCGCAAGTATGTAGTATAGAGTGAGTATGTAGTATAGAGGGAAAGTAATATAGTTTGAGTACATAGTATAGAGTGCAGGTAGTATAGATTGGGAGTAATATAGAGTATGAGTATGTAGTATAGATTGTAAGTAATATGGAGTGTGATTATCTAGTATAGAGCGCAAGTATGTAGTATAGAGTGAGTATGTAGTATAGAGGGAAAGTAATATAGTTTGAGTACATAGTATAGAGTGCAGGTAGTATAGATTGGGAGTAATATAGAGTGTGAGTATGTAGTATAGATTGCAAGTAATATAGAGTGTGAGTACATAGTATAGAGTGCAGGTAGTATAGATTGGGAGTAATATAGAGTGTGAGTATGTAGTATAGATTGTAAGTAATATGGAGTGTGATTATCTAGTATAGAGTGCAAGTATGTAGTATAGAGTGAGTATGTAGTATAGAGGGTAAGTAATATAGTTTGAGTACATAGTATAGAGTGCAGGTAGTATAGATTGGGAGTAATATAGAGTGTGAGTATGTAGTATAGATTGCAAGTAATATAGAGTGTGAGTACATAGTATAGAGTGTGTGTATGTAGTATAGAGTGCATGTAGTATAGCTTGTGAGTAATATAAAGTGTGAGTATCTAGTATAGAGTGTGAGTATGTCGTATAGAGTGTGAGTATGTCGTATAGAGTGTGAGTATGTCGTATAGAGTGTGAGTATGTAGTATAGAGTGTAAGTAATATAGAGTGTGAGTACATAGTATAGAATGTGAGTATGTAGTATAGAAAGCATGTAGTATAGATTGTGAGTAATATAGAGTGTGAGTATTTAGTATAGAGAGTATGTAATATAAAGTGTGGGTACATAGTATAGAGTATGAGTATGTAGTATAGAGTGCATGTAGTATAGCTTGCATGTAGTATAGAGTGTAAGTAATATAAAGTGTGAGTATAGAGTTTATGTAATATAGAGTTTGATTACATAGTATAGAGTGCAGGTAGTATAGATTGGGAGTAATATAGAGTGTGAGTATGTAGTATAGATTGTAAGTAATATGGAGTGTGATTATCTAGTATAGAGTGCAAGTATGTAGTATAGAGTGAGTATGTAGTATAGAGGGTAAGTAATATAGTTTGAGTACATAGTATAGAGTGCAGGTAGTATAGATTGGGAGTAATATAGAGTGTGAGTATGTAGTATAGATTGTAAGTAATATAGAGTGTGAGTACATAGTATAGAGTGTGTGTATGTAGTATAGAGTGCATGTAGTATAGCTTGTGAGTAATATAAAGTGTGAGTATCTAGTATAGAGTGTGAGTATGTCGTATAGAGTGTGAGTATGTCGTATAGAGTGTGAGTATGTAGTATAGAGTGTGAGCACATAGTATAGAGTGTGTGTATGTAGTATAGAGTGCATGTAGTATAGATTAAGTAATATAGAGTGAGTACATAGTATAGAGTGTGTGAATGTATAGAGTGTAAGTAATATAGAGTGTATGTAGTATATAGTGTATGTAGCATAGATTGTAAGTAATATAGAGTTTGAGTACGTAGTATAAAGTGCATGTAGTATAGATTGTGAGTATGTAGTATAGAGTGTGAGTATGTAGTATAGAGTGTGGGTATGTAGTATAGCGTGTGAGTATGTAGTATAGAGAGTGAGTATGTAATATAGAGTGTAAGTAATAAAGAGTGTGAATAAGATGGAGTGTATTTAGTATAGAGAGTGTAAGTAATATAGAGTAAGTAGTATAGCGTGTGAATATATAGTATAGACTAGTATGAGAGTGTAGTATGTCATGTGTCTCTGTTGTCCCCAATCACGTTTCACATCATTCTGAGTAACTCCATGATTTATCGCACCGTTGGCGATGTGTGTTTCGACAGTAGTTGCTCAGAGGTCTCATGGGGTGCGAGTGATTCACATTAAGAGCGAGTAACCAAAACACACTCTCAACACACAGATGTTCAGCCGTCTGGCAGCCTGCCACCAATCAGACGGCTCTATTTGTGGCTCTTTGTTTCTTAGGCACAGCTGTGCTGTTGTGAACATCTACAGGCTCTGCCTGCTTCTCTTTTGTTCGCCTCTGTTGAGTTAAAAAAGCATCTCAAACTAGAGGTCGATACATTGATCTGAGTTTTCTGCTGTGGTTTTGACCCTCGTTCATAGGAAGTAATAAATCATGTGATGTGTGATCGCTCTAAGTATCATCCAAACACTTGAACCTCAGCCAAATGCACTGCAGTTTCAAAAATGCTGTGAATTGTGTGTTTGTGAATTGTCTACTTGTGTTAATTTAATGTGTATAGTACTACAGTAGAGCTGCACAATATGGGGAAAAGTCTAATTTTCAAAACATTTTCTGATAACATTGCGATTTAAAATGAACTGAAGTATCCAGGTTTGGTGTGTTTGTTCGTAGGTCTGTGTTATTATATATCAATATGACAACAATAATAATGATTGCTATTATTGTCATCATTATTATTATTACTATTGATGATGATAAATTACAAAATAATAAATAGAAATACTAAAAATATATTACAATTGTATTTATTTTATTGTAAAATAAAAAATGAAGTGTTTAAAATGTAATAACATTTTATAATAATAATAGTAATAATTTTATAGTACAACTGTAATACTATTTATGGCTGCGTTTTCTCATTTTCTAATGTTAAACGGTTCCATCTTAATAGGTAACTAATTTAATTAAGTTCATTAATTTTTATACATGCATACGCTAATTCAACACTAATAAGTCCCTCTAAAATCTGTTTATTTTTTCCCCCAAATTAATTTTTCCAGCTTCTGTGTCTTTAAACCATCAAACATTTATTTGAATGGAAAACCACAGGGTTTCTGTTTTGCTGACAAGCGCTTCTCATTACAAATTTGGGAAGATGGTTGGTGCATGATGCGTTCCCAAATTAATGTTAAAGCAACTTAAATTGGAATGAAAGAAAAGTAGAGTTCATGTGAAGCAGCACTTCCTGTGAACCGAGATGCTGAAAGCACCAAATTGTGAGCTGCTTGCAGGTAAACGTACACAGTGCCACGCTCCACTCTGAGACACTCGATGCTTATATTCATTTAATGCAGTCACAGCATTTGCTACTTGATCATTGCACATAAGCCGTACATGATTTCGGTTTTATTGTGATTTGTTGTGCAGTCCTATGTAGGGTTGTGACGATAAATCGATGCAGAATCTATTCGTGGATCGTTTCTGAGATCTTCCGAATGCATGGCGATTCTCTCTGGATTCGATGCTGAGCTTATATTTTAACAGCAGATGGCGCTCTACTCTAGTTTTTATCCACACACTCAAACACTCATGAAGAAGAGCTGAAGAGCGCTCGTGCATTCGGCTGAATCTGTAATTTCACCTCGGCTCAGAATGCTTTTATGAGGCCAGATTAATGAACACCCTTGTGATTCGCTTCAACCTTTTCGAATGTTATGAATGATTATTTTAGGTTCAAGTGTGTGTAAGGATTCGGATGTCTCTGAAGCATGCAGCGCCATCTGCTGTTCACAACTACGCTCAGAATCCACTCGAGAAAGAATCGCCATGCATTCAGAAAATCTCAGTGTCGATGTTGAATCATTTCTCGATTCGCGATGCATCGATTTATTTTCCCAGCCCTAGTCCTAAGTGTGTGAGATTCTGAGAGCAGGTGTTGTGTTGTAGAGTCTGGACGCTGGCCGGAGGTGTCGCGGCCCGTGGGCTCCAGTCTGGAGAGTCTGTGGGACAGTGTGCGAGAGACGGGCGCCAGCGGCGGGATCAGCGGTCTGCTGCACGATCTGAGTCTGAGTGAAGCGCCCTCTGCTGGCAGCGCCGCGCCGCCCAGTAAACGCCAGTGCCGCTCGCTGTCCTGCTCGGAGGAGCTGGGCTGCCGCTCCTCGTGGCGTCCGCAGGGGTCACGCGTCTGGATGGCGGTGGAGAAACGGCGCTGCCTCAGCGGGGGGAGTGTTCAGCGCGGCGCCTTCGCTCCGGCCGGGTTTCCCTCCATGCAGCGCAGCTCCAGCTTCAGCCTTCCGGCACGCAGCGATCCGCCGGAGCCCTTCGGCTTCTCTTTCTCCGCGTCCCCGCAGACACTCTACCTCTCGCAGGAGCGGATCTGCCCCGCCGAGTCTTCGCCCGACTCCACGCCCGAGCTGCAGCGCCGCAGACAGGGACTCGCCCGCAGCCGGTCACAGCCCTGCGTCCACAACCACAAGAAGACCGGCGTGAAGCGCAGGAGACCGGCAGACTCTCACAAACACAGGCCTTCACTGGACCTGCTCAAGATGACACAGGTGAGTGTGTGTGTGTCTGTGTGTTTGCATGTGTGTGCGTGTGTGTGAGAGAGAGTGTGTGTGTGTGTGTGTGTGTGTGTGTGTGAGAGAGTGAGTGAGTGTGTGTGTGTGTGTGTGTGTGTGAGAGAGTGTGTGTGTGAGTGAGTGAGTGAGTGAGTGTGTGTGTGAGAGTGTGTGTG